>NW_027315812.1:7046124-7181124 GCF_026437365.1 Eucyclogobius newberryi
TCAAACTTATAACTCATTCCTCTCACAAACTCTTAGTCACTCCTCATTGATAATTGTCATGTCTATAAAAAACTTTAACCACCTACTTCCTCTGTTTACGGTTTGAAAATAAGATACATCAAGTTAGAATTTGATTTGTTTTAAAGTCCGGTTCAGCACTTTTATTTTTTAAATATTTTTTTTATTGAAAGAATAAACACAGACCAATCAAAATGTGTGTGTAGATAAAGATACAGTCCAGTAACATTGTCAAAAAAGAGAAAGAAGAGAAAAAAAAGAAAAAAAAAGTGCGGAGTGGGCGGAACCAGAGAAAATACAAAGTGTGTATTGTTTGAGATTTACCGTTTTCAGAATAATGCATCCAAATGAAAATAAAATACAAGGTTAGAGCACCTGATCCATAATGTGAGTCCCATTTCGTCCAGTTTATGTCGAATCTGTCCATTTCCAAGTTCAACCCATATGTGATTTTTTTCCATTTTCAGCACGTCCATTATGATTTCTGTCCAGTCCTTTATTGTTGGTGCAGTTTGTGTCATCCATTTTTTTGTGATGGCTTTTTTCCCGGCCGTCAAAAGTATCCTCCAGAAATATCCACTCCCAACGTCCATGGCAGGAGTTCTGAGACCCAAATACGTGGATCTAAAGTGGTTCAGCACTTTTAAAAGTCAGAAAAGCTATCCTGTGATTTAAAACTTATAGTGGGATTTCACACTTTTGCACACCATGAATCGTGTCACTTACCATCGCAGATACGTTTAACGCCGGTGTCACTTTCAATCGTCCCGTCCGGTGAAATGTTTCAGATCGCACGGACTTCAGACTAAAAACACCAAAGGCACTGGAGTTTTCACCTAGTTTGGAGGCAAAGACTTTCAACAATCTTAAAAAAAAAGCAAGAATAACAACAGCAAAACAAACATATAGAACAGCCGAAGGGATCACATAGCCTTTCTAATCGTCTGAGTCTGGCACCTTTATTCTGGGGCCCAAAGTGAACATGGCAGCTCCTTTGTTGTCGTCCGCTGGTATTAAAGTGAACTCCAGCTGTTGTTTAGGCCACTGGCTCCACTCTATCAATCTCCCCTTTGGAAAAAGAAGAAAAGACTGGATGAGAAATGGCTCGAAATGGCTTGAAATCAGATGTGAAGTAGCTCACTTTTCACAAGGAGCAAGGCAAGTGCAGAATAAGTCATTTTTGATTTTTTTTTTTGCTTTTCTTATCCTGTAATCAGATTTTTTTTTTTGCAGTTCATCAGAAATATGCTAAGTGTGAGTTTCAAGTGCAGCATGTGAATCGACCGTTATTATTGTGAAAAGAGACGGTATGCATTGTCCGCACTGTTTTTGAGCTTTAATTATGTAGTATCTTACTTTTTCATGTTATTTCATGTTAAAGTGTAGAGAAAACGTGTTCCATCAGATGCCCTCCCCATGCCATCCACGGGCAGCAGTGGGAATGGAAACAAAAGAACACACTAGTACTAATTGTAATGAACACGATTCTATGGGAGAAATGCTCAAAACGAGTCAACGATTTATGGGCAGGATTTATATCTTTGCGTCATAATCTGTGGAAAACTGAAACTGATTGTTTGTAAAACTAAGGAAACAGGCATGAAAGAAGGGTGGTCAACAATTCTGAAGGTTCACTAGTCCGAAGGTTAGGGTTAGGGGTTAGGGTTAAGGTTGGGTTAGGGGTTAGGGGTTAGGGGTTAGGGTTGGGTTAGGGGTTAGGGTTAAGGTTGGGTTAGGGTTGGGTTAGGGTTGGGTTAGGGGTTAGGGTTAGGGTTGGGTTGGCGTTGGGACTTGTGAACCTTCGGACTTGTGGGGTGGAACCTGAAAGAAGCTAAATATAACTGTTGATGAAGGAACAATGATAGTTAAAATCTTCAAAAGTTCAATTTAGCCAAATATGTGTCCTTTAATACAGTGTACATTTATGAAGTATTTTCCACTTTTTGTTCTTATCTGGCAGATGATTGTGTTGAATACAATACACACTCTGTAATGTAGCGATAAGCTAACTACCACTACACAGATCACCTGGGTCAATTTGCATGTTTGGTGTCACTCACTAAGTAACCACATTCAAAGTAAAAGTAAAGTAAGGTAAGGTTAAGTGTCTTGCCCAAGGGGACGATGACAAAATGAACAGACTGGAGCGCGATTTTGAACCAGCAATCTTCCAGTTACAGGACGACTGCCCTACCGCCTGACAGTTTCACGACTAAATCGCACAATGGATGCGTGATGCGTATTTAAACCGAACCCATCTAAAACGAATCAATGGAGATAAACAATTTGAACTCATTGTAGCTCTTTTTTCGCACATCTAACGCTCCGCCATCTGCTTTGGCCCGGTGTAAATCAGAATTAGGAATGACTTGTTCGCCCGAGCTTTGTCTGTCAACATTTAGCACAGCCTAATTAAGCTGAAATGGCTAAAAAGATGCCACCGCCAAATAGCCGCCGTCATAACAGTTTGGGAAACGTGTCCGTCACTGGCCGATGAAGCCCTCGTTAGATCGCGCAATTAGAGCAAGCGACAGATGCACGCGCGGAAAGCCGTGATTAAAAGGCCGACGCACGGGTTTCTCAGAACATTTCCACGGCGACGGATGGAGGTGAGAGGGGCCGTGCGGGGGGCCGTGTGGGGGGCCGTGTGGGGGGCCGTGCGGGGGGCCGTGTGGGGGGCCGTGTGGGGGGCCGTGCTACCTGAGCCCGGACACAAAAGACACGAACGACACTAATGAGACAAACTTGAGACAAACGTGAGACAAAGGTGAGACAAACGACACAAGCGGCAAACGACACGAACGACAAGAACGACACGAACAACACTTAACGACACAAACGGCACGAACGACAAGAACGACACAAATGACACAAACAACACAAACGACACAAACGAGTTGGATCTAAACGTTCTAAAAAGGACAACGCGACGCTATTGGTCATCATTGCGATTTCATTTGATCAAAGCTATTTATCACAAACTCGGGGGCTAAATCAATAATGAATGTTGACCTGTTAGGACTTTTACGCTCGTGCAACTTCATAGATTCATGGATAAAGTCTGTTTATGATCGAACGGCCCCATTTTTTTTTTTTTTTTTTTTGGTTTGTGTGTGTGTGTGCTAAATGCCAACACATTTGCTAACTGCGGCATTTTGACATGAACAGAACAATCCGTTTTCTTGGCTAGTGCTATTTCCCCCTGAAGGGACTCGGACAAAAACAGAAAGAAACATTTAGCGAGCTTTAATACGTGGCTTATGTGGCGCTCAGACCCCGGCAGGAGACATTGTGATTAGGGGCGTGACATGATTTATATTACAGTAGACGTCTCCCCCTGGGGGCCTGGAGACTGGTGGTGGTAGATATGAGGAAGAGCGTAAGAGGGGACGATGAGGACGATGTAAGGGATGCAGAGGAGGTGGTGAAGGGGAGGAGGTGGGGAGGAGGTGGTGAAGGGGAAGAGGAGGGGAGGTGGCTGGGAGGTGGTGTAGGTGGTGTATCCCGATGACTTCACCTGTGCCAGACCGCGCCCCTTAATATAACGTGCCGCCAACTGTAACTGACACACAAGCATTCATCTCCACGTAGACAAGACGGGTAACGGCGTGTTACAAGCCAGATCTGTGGAGAAGGAAGCCCCACGCACTGCTGTAATGCCGGTCGAGTTACAAGCCAGATCTGTGGAGAAGGAAGCCCCACGCACTGCTGTAATGCCGGTCGAGTTAAAAGCCAGATCCGTGGAGAAGGAAGCCCCATGCACTGCTGTAATGCCGGTCGAGTTACAAGCCAGATCTGTGGAGAAGGAAGCCCCACGCACTGCTGTAATGCCAAGCAAAGCGATAACGTCTCAACCCGGCACAACTTTGAGAATTGTTTTTCGTGTTTGAAGTCAAAACGCCAAGAATGAACCTCACTCACTTCTTTCTCAGATTCAGTCACGGGTAGAACATGTATCGTTTGAGCTGAATGTTAACAACGCTTTAGTTTTGCTCCAATGAAACCCATTTTCCTTCTCTTTGAAATTGTGAAACCAAAGCCAGGGCAGCGAAAATTGCCCTTAAACTCTTCGGTATTTCCTTCGGGACTCAGAGTGCCCGGCGTTAGCGTCGCTAGCCAGCGTTAGCCTCGTTAGCCTCGTCCCGTGAGCGCCACCTGCACCCGTCCGACCGTCGCAGGGTTCACACGTCCGAGCACCTTCGGGTGATGGGTTCCGCTCCACAGATCTCCTCCATATTCACAAGGGTTTTGTACGCCAGGGCCGGACCGTAATACTATATAATATTGCAGTACTTTCAGAAGGAGAAGCTCACGTCATACTCGGTTACTCAGCCGCAGAGACGCAGCTCCGACATACGCGGTCGACACGCCTCGTCAAGCGGAAACGTGCCATGGACTAACACTTATGGACTTTAGATAAATAAATGTAGACGTTTATAGTAAAATATTTGTGGCAGAGCAAAGACAACTGCAGTACTGTACCTAAGAGCGACTAATACTTACAGGCTTAAATACTGTGTACTTTTCCCCTCTTACTATATTTGGGAGGAACCTTCACCAGATCTTTTGTATCTAAATGGTTTAATGTGCACAGTTTGGGTTTGTAGATCTCTCTCTCAATGGGTCAAATAAAAGTTAATAAATACATAAAACAAAATATGTAAAATTTCAATATCATGATAAGGACTAAAATACACATTAAACAGAATACATTTACATAAAATAGTTTTCTTTCTATTGTTTTCTGCACTTGGATGTTATTAAGGTTTTTGTTTTTTTTCTTATGTAATTTTCTTGCTATGATTAATTGACTAAACGTGACAAGTCGACAAAATAATTGAGAATCGTAATTAGTATTCGAACCATGCAGATTCTAAAACTCATTAAAAAAAAAAATTTGAAAAAAGACAGCATTATTAAATCAAAATGTCAAAAAACTAAATTAGTTCATCAATAAATGTTTTTTAATATGCATTGGCCCTGTAATAAATAAAACAATTTTAAATATTTTTAAATACATTTAATACATTTAATAAATAAAAAAATAATTAAAAACAGATACATAAATTAATAGATACATAAATAACACTTAATCCTCTATCTTGAAGCCTTCGGTCAAAATATTTTAGGCTTTATTAGGTTGATAATATATTTAAAAAGACCATGTACATTATAAATAATAATATGACCAGTGGACTAAACAACAAATTAGGTCGACTTTATTAAAATAATTGTCAGTTGCTGCCCTAATTATATATTGGAAAAAAACAAAGCAGTTAAGATAACGGTTTCCATTAACCTTGAGGTGTATCACATGCAGTATCATCAGTATACGTAACTCCAGCCTCATCTGCTCGTTAGTTTGTACGAGCCACAGAGCACGACGAGATGTTAATGAAGCTCTCGTCCCACGCTCTGCACCTGAGTCACAGCATCTGCATGTCTTAATATGTCCTAATCCTCTGCACCTGAGTCACAGCATCTGCATGTCTTAATATGTCCTAATCCTCTGGACCTGAGTCACAGCATCTGCATGTCTTAATATGTCCTAATCCTCTGCACCTGAGTCACAGCATCTGCATGTCTTAATATGTCCTAATCCTCTGGACCTGAGTCACAGCATCTGCATGTCTTAATATGTCCTAATCCTCTGGACCAGAGTCACAGCATCTGCATGTCTTAATATGTCCTAATCCTCTGGACCAGAGTCACAGCATCTGCATGTTTTAATATGTCCTAATCCTCTGGACCAGAGTCACAGCATCTGCATGTTTTAATATGTCCTAATCATCTGGACCTGAGTATGTCCTAATCTTCTGGAACTGAGTCACAGCATCTGCATGTTTTAATATGTCCTAATCATCTGGACCTGAGTATGTCCTAATCTTCTGGAACTGAGTCACAGCATCTGCATGTTTTAATATGTCCTAATCCTCTGGACCAGAGTCACAGCATCTGCATGTTTTAATATGTCCTAATCATCTGGACCTGAGTATGTCCTAATCTTCTGGAACTGAGTCACAGCATCTGCATGTTTTAATATGTCCTAATCCTCTGGACTGAGTATGTCCTAATCTTCTGGAACTGAGTCACAGCATCTGCATGTTTTAATATGTCCTAATCCTCTGGACCAGAGTCACAGCATCTGCATGTTTTAATATGTCCTAATCATCTGGACCTGAGTATGTCCTAATCTTCTGGAACTGAGTCACAGCATCTGTATGTTTTAATATGTCCTAATCCTCTGGACTGAGTATGTCCTAATCTTCTGGAACTGAGTCACAGCATCTGCATGTTTTAATATGTCCTAATCCTCTGGACTGAGTATGTCCTAATCTTCTAGACCTGAGTCACAGCAGCTGCATGTTTTAATATGTCCTAATCCTCTGGACCTGAGTATGTCCCAATCTTCTGGACCTGAGTCACAGCATCTGCATGTCTTAATATCTCCTAATCCTCTGGACCTGAGTATGTCCTAATCCTCTGGACCTGAGTATGTCCTAATCTTCTGGACCTGAGTAACAGCAGCTGCATGTCTTCATATGTCCTAATCCTCTGGACCTGAGTCACAGCATCTGCATGTCTTAATATGTCCTAATCCTCTGGACCTGAGTCCCGTTTTATGTCCTAATCCTCTGGACCTGAGTCACAGCATCTGCATGTCTTAAAGGTGCCATAACATGCTTTTTTTCACGTTTCGTAGTCTATCCTAAGTGTATCATTGATAATAATAAGGGTTGTGCAACACCCATAACATAATAGTTAAGAAATATCACCCAGACCTTGGATCCCCTCACCAACCCGGAAATGCAGACGGCTTGGTTTGATATTCGCCCCCACCCTTGCGAAGAGCGATCTGGCTCCCCCGCCCAACTCGTGACGTAGTCTCAGAGCGCGTGTGTGCCCCGCCCACCCGTGACGTAGGCCCCACAGCTGTCTGCTCCGCGCTGCTCCTGCCGCGCGACTGAGTGAGAAACGATAGACCTTGAGATCAACACTACTTTGAGCCGAAATAAATCTGGTGTATATTCTACAGCGTGCGCAGAACAGACCTATATATATATATATATATATATATATATATATATATATATATATATATATAGTCTTATATCCATCGCGCTCTTATTTCCTGTTTTTTCGGTATCGGATAGCACTTCTCTCCGTTTATTTTCCTGCAACTGCCACATAAACCTTCACCAATAATGACGCGTGCTTGCCTTTATAAAGGGGTCTTGCCCCACCGCCCGTCAGTTTGGAGATTGGAGGAAAGGAGATAGTCTGTAATATAGCTAAACACTGTGGGAATCAATCAAAAAAACACTCTGGGTACATATATGAAGCACAAATAGCAATGTAAGAAGGTTAAAAGCTCTGAAAAGTCGATTTTGCATGTTATGGGACCTTTAATATGTCTTGATCCTCTGGACCTGAGTCACAGCATCTGCATGTCTTAATATGTCTTGATCCTTTGGACCCATCCCACAACACGACAGGTGCAAGGTTCACGCATCATAACCAATGTTAACTTTGGGCTGGAGCCAGGGCACAATTCTATGGCAATATGTGTCTTTGAAGGGTTAAAATAAGCTGATGTCTTGATGTGGTTTGTGGTTAATATCACTGTAGTTACATGAGAAAAAAATATAAACAATACAATGAAATCAATAAGTACCAATAATAATAAAAAAAAAACTATATTAACAGTGTTACATTATATTAACTGTATTTTTCGACACATTTTTAGAACTTTTATTTATTTAATTTCTTTCTTTCTTTCTTTATGCAGGGGGAAAAAACTCAATAAAAAATATTTCATGAGTACCCTGTCGAATACAAAACACATACAAACACATTAAACAGAACAGAATATCTAGATCAAATGTCAATAATATATATATATATATATATATATATATATATATATATATATATATATATATATATATATATATATATATATATTCTAAATAATAATGTGGAATAAAATAATTAAAAACAACAGCCCTGGCACCGATGGCACTGTCTTTTATAAGTGCTTTGAATTAATTAAAAGGCATAACATAATTTAAAATGTCTTTGAGTTTTGTTTCAGATCAGATTTGTGAACTGATCAAATTAAGTAGTTTGGAGAAAGAATTGTTTTATTCTTAGTCAACAGAAGCGACGGAACCAATACATAGCTTTCTTTATGTATATACATTTTTTAAATCGGGACTTGAACTCCAAACCTTCAGGCAGGATGTCACCATTAAACACTTGTCAAACATGTAGTGGACCAAAATAGATATACCTTAAAAACGTTACTGAAGCACTATTACTTCACTTTCATACTTACTACTTTCCAACGCTAGTGATCCTTGAGTAAAACAGTTTCTAAAGCCTCTCGGCTCCTTTTCAAGCGTTGCGAGCGCAGCCTTAATTGTCATTTCCCTCCGTTCTCTGTCATTGGCCCCGGGGCCTGGAGCTGACTTTAATGACACGACGGGAGGATTCGGAAAAGCGCGTCGGAGCTGCATTTCCCACAAAGAGCGCGTTCAGAGCCTCGCAGGAGGGATTTCCCTTCTCTCTGACAGTTTGGCGTCGTCATCACAGAGAGAGCTGACGAGGCACACACTTTAGTCCTGTACGATCACACGGTCTGAAGGATCTGGCTTTTACGCCGTGTGCTCGACCTCGTGAGAGCTTCTGGTTCGAGAAGGGCGGGGCTTTATTCATATTCCTATTTCTGAATTTTTTGTCTGATTGTACTTGTGAATTGACTAAAAATGTCGCACCTTTTTTCATAGTTTTGGCCGGGGTGCGACTTATACTTATATACTTATACACCGGTGCGACTTATATGTGATATTATTTTTTATTTTCACACTTTTCATTCTCCATGTTATTTTCTTCTCTATTTGGCATTTTTTGGCTGGTGCGACTTATACTCCGGTGCAACTTATACTCCAGAAAATACGGTAGTTTTCTTTCATTTTTTAAACAGAACACTACACAAAACGACCAAAAAAAACACAAGTAGAAAAAAAAATAAAAAATCATGGCATGTTTACATTAAAATAAAAGTCCCATTTGGTCAAAATGTTCTAATTTGTCAATTTGTCAAAATGTCAATTTTTCCCTTTTTTTTTCTTTAATTTTTTTACTGTCCGTTTTCTCATGTCAGTCCAGTCCTTGATCGCAGGTGATGTTTGTGTCGTCCATTTCCTCGTGATGGCATTTTTTCCTGCCGCAAAAAGTACTTTCCAAAGGTATCCATGTATTGTGTCCATGGCAGGAGTTTTGAGGCCAAGATACTTCGTTCTAAAGTTCAGAGAGATGGAAATGTCAGAAACAGTCCAGTATTTCTGAGCGACAGGACAGTCCCAGAAAGAACATGTGACGGTGGTTTACCTCCTGGTGCCACACTTTCTCCAGCAGTTACATTTCCCTGTGAATAATGAGCACTTTGACATGGAAAAATATGTCACATTTTTCCAACAGAATTCCCTCTAAACATGTGATTTTGTGCTTCTACACTGGAATGAACATACATTTTCCCATTCTTCGTCAGTCCAACTAAAACGACCCTCCCTTTCTCATGTATTTTAATGTAATATTGATTTCTTGAACATAAACACGACAAAGAAAACTGAACGAAGACCAGCAGTGTGCGACCAGTTAAACCTCACTCTCCACGCCTCAGTTTTTGTGTATTGTGTATTATCAAACTTCTCTTACTGTGTGTAGTTTCTTTGAGTTTTTACTGTTAATATTTGTTGGTATTTGTGGCGAGGCCATAGTGGCACAGTCTGTATACTTCATTGCCTTCTTTGCAGCGGGTTTCAGGTTCAATCCTCGCCAATGCGGCCGATCGTGACGAGGGATGTCAAGATTATTGGGTTGTTCGATAATCGTGGTTGTTAATATACCAATGTAATTGTCAAGAGTAGGAAAAAAGGATAATTGTGACACTTTTTAGAAGAAAAATTAAGTTGTTTTTAATTCAATTGGTAGAAAAGTGAAAATTTTCCAACTAAATTAAGTATTTTTTTGTTCAAGACGAAGAAATGTGACAATTTTAGGGGCAAATTGAAGTCGTTTCTGCTCAGCCTTTCCTCACAAAAGTAAATCTAAACACAAAGGGCTTTTTTATCTCGCCGTTTATGTCAAATTGATTGTTCAGAATGTTTGATTTCATAAAGCTGGCCGCGTAATGTGCTAGAAAACAAGAAGGAACATGTGTTTCTTTATTGTCGTTCTGGTCGTAACGATGATACAATTTGAAACCGTGACATCCCTAATTGTGACGGAAAAGGAACATTACGGAACAAATCGAGCCACGACAAACCCTCAGGGAAAAAGAGCGGTTTAAATGTGATCCGTCAACCTCTGAGTTTAAAAACAGAACTTTCCTCCTCTAACTTTGTCCACTCGGGAGCCGCCTTCTGTCTGAGCGAGTTCATTAGAACGCCGAGACTTTGAGCCAAAACACACAGTTTAAATAGAGACAAATGGCCCGTGCCAAGGCGATTTCTGTGATGAATGTCCTCAATGTTTACTTGAGGAAACGCTTTGTCCGCACGAGCACGATGTCGGGAGTCGTCTCGGGAAGAGAGAGGTCGCAGAGTTTATGCAAATGTGTTACGGAGTTTGGAAAAGTCGTATTCTTGGGTTTGGCAATCGTCAAATCGTTTGGTGCCAATAAACGATGCATTTCAGGAGGCGCGTTAGGTAAAACGTCGGGTCCGCCCCCTGCTCGTCTCCATGGAGATGTTAGTGCTTTGTCGGGAATGTTGCGCACTATAAATCAATCAATCTCCACGGAGACGAGAAGGTGACAGCAACAGATACAAAGTCGATTTTGTTTTTCACTCGGGAATTGGCTCGATACCAATTTTGAGGCCAAAGTAATAATAAAAGTAAAACTCTTTAGACAATTTTTACACAAATTAGACTAACTATTAATTTTATATCGTGTGGTGTGATGGTACTTCTAATTATGGATATAAAGATTATTTTGTTAATTGATAATCGTGAATATTCATGTCACAATATAATCGTAAAGGACTAAAAAACAATAATCGTGACCATTTTATTACCGATATTTTATTTTAAGTTATTATTATTTTGTAATTAAATACATAGTATTTTGTTAAATATATTCTATGTATATATACAATTTTTTGTTAAATACATTTTATTTTATTAAATATATTCTATGTATATACACTTTTTATTATATCTATTTGATTATATATATCCTATGTATAGTTTAAAATAAAGTACTTTTTTCTGGTTGTCTTGCATTTTGTCATTTATAAAGTTTGATTTCCTAAAGCTGAGTGATGATGAGCAACATATTAGACAATGGTAATAAGATTAAATTAAATATTTCACTGTTGTTTGGCACGATCTCAGTAATCATCATGTCTTTTTCCTCAAAATAATAGCAACACTACAATTTGATATCATGAGAATCTGAAACTATTTGAGAAAAGTCAAATTGCTTAACCACTTTTTTGAAGGTATTTTAGATTTTCTTTTAATTAAAAACCTGTGTAATTGAACAGATGCGATGCCATACTGTGGAGCAAAGGCAAAGCAAATGAAACATGCAATTGAAGTGATCACGTTTGGTTTCGTGTGACTTGAGAGTTACATTTTCCTGAACTTTTTCTTTGTATCATATTGTGAAATACTTGTTCTAAAACACGCTGATTCGTTTCAAAGGTTTTATAAAACATCGACACACCGTATGCTGTGAAGAAATGTATTCTTATTGATCTTTTTATTGGACAAAAATCAAAGCACAAAAGTCAGTTCAGATCTTTTCTTCCCTTTGTGACACACAGGAACTTGTACTTCAATTGAGGTAAAGTGCTTTATGGTTGCAGGAAAATAAGTTTAAAAACACTTTTACTTCCCGTTTTCCGCCACCTTTTTACATATTTTTTTTGGGATGTGCTTTGATTTGACAGACACATAATAATCTCACTGCAGGAGGAGACAGAGCAATCAAAGCCTGTTTTCATAAGACCCATAAGAGCAATATTTGACCCAGTTAACTTTAAAAAATCTTATAAAAAAATCTAATAAAAAAATCTTATAAAAAATCTTATAAAAAATCTTATTAAAAATCTAATAAAAAGTCTTATAAAAAGCTAGTAAAAAATCTAATAAAAAATAATAAAAATAAAAAAAATCTAAACATATTTTTTTGTGGATTTTTTCCCCTCCTTGAATAATAGTGATAATGTTCAGAAGCTTCGAAGAGGGAAATATCCAATTTCAAGGTCACTGATCACTGTTTGTTGAACCATAGGCCTCATTTATAAAAGAGTGTATATGTAAAAATCAGTCGCACAAACACACTTGTTGACGCCCTTTCCTCACGCCACGCCCCCTCCATGCCAGGCCCCCACCACGCCTCTATTTCACCATAAAAGGACAAAGCAAAGTGTAGGAGATTTGCCTAAACGTGGGAGAGTTTGAGCAGTAGAGACGAGCTCGGGGAACTTTTAAACACACACTTTTGACACACTTTTGTCTTGTAATTTCAACCGTCAAAAATAAGTGTAATTGAAACGGCTGATGTTTTGGAGCACAAATACACACTCACGGAAGAGGGTTAGATAGTTCTCACATGGCTTTGTGCATGTAGACTTTGACAAAGATGTGTCGAGTATCGATTATTCACGATTATTACGCAGACTGTGACCAAACGACTGTAAACTCTTGCATTTTCCGTCATTCTTGTGGTTTAACTCATACTATTCCTCAAGTTTGTGAGCGGCTTTGCAAAACTGAACGCTCTGTAAAACAAAATAAAGTTAAATGTGACCAAAACAGACGGATACAAAAAAAGTTCTGAGCATTTATGTCTATTTTTGGGCTGAATATCAAACTAAGAATACTCAAATTTGCTTCTAAAATGGTCACGATTACCGATGATAGTCCCTAGCAACAGGTTTGACTCCCGACATCCAAAAAATCCCAACCTTAATTCTCAAAAACTCAGCTTTTTGTTTCACTCAAACATCTGGATCCATCGGCGGCCTTTTAACTTTTTATTAAGATAAGCTTTTATGTGTCCCACAATGGGGAAATTATAGTGTTGCAACACAAGTAGGTCCAAGAGTAAACAATAAAGAACATATAACTTATAGAAACCTTTTTTAAAAAAGGTAAAAAAAATAACAATAGTAACACTCTTATTTACAGTAGTTAAATGGGCGGAGAATATTGCACATGAATATGACAGTATTGCACATGAATATGACAGCATTGCACATGAATATGGCAGCATTGCACATGAATATGACAGCATTGCACATGATTATGACAGCATTGCACATGGGTGTGACAGTATTGCACATAATTATGACAGTATTGCACATGGGTGTGACAGTATTGCACATAATTATGACAGTATTGCACATGGGTGTGACAGTATTGCACATAATTATGACAGTATTGCACATGGGTGTGACAGTATTGCACATGAATATGACAGCATTGCACATGATTATGACAGTATTGTGTATGAATATGACAGCATTGCACATGAATATGACAGCATTGCACATGAATATGACAGTATTACACATGAATATGACAGTATTGCACATAATTATGACAGTATTGCACATGGGTGTGACAGTATTGAACATGAATATGACAGCATTGCACATGATTATGACAGTATTGTGTATGAATATGACAGCATTGCACATGAATATGACAGTATTGCACATGAATATGACAGTATTACACATGAATATGACAGTATTGCACATAATTATGACAGTATTGCACATGGGTGTGACAGTATTGAACATGAATATGACAGCATTGCACATGATTATGACAGTATTGTGTATGAATATGACAGCATTGCACATGAATATGACAGTATTGCACATAATTATGACAGTATTGCACATGGGTGTGACAGTATTGCACATGAATATGACAGCATTGCACATGATTATGACAGTATTGTGTATGAATATGACAGCATTGCACATGAATATGACAGTATTACACATGAATATGACAGTATTGCACATAATTATGACAGTATTGCACATGGGTGTGACAGTATTGCACATAATTATGACAGTATTGCACATGGGTGTGACAGTATTGCACATGAATATGACAGCATTGCACATGATTATGACAGTATTGTGTATGAATATGACAGCATTGCACATGAATATGACAGCATTGCACATGAATATGACAGTATTACACATGAATATGACAGTATTGCACATAATTATGACAGTATTGCACATGGGTGTGACAGTATTGAACATGAATATGACAGCATTGCACATGAATATGACAGCATTGCACATGAATATGACAGCATTGCACATGAATATGACAGTATTGCACATAATTATGACAGTATTGCACATGGGTGTGACAGTATTGAACATGAATATGACAGCATTGCACATGATTATGACAGTATTGTGTATGAATATGACAGCATTGCACATGAATATGACAGTATTGCACATGAATATGACAGTATTACACATGAATATGACAGTATTGCACATAATTATGACAGTATTGCACATGGGTGTGACAGTATTGAACATGAATATGACAGCATTGCACATGATTATGACAGTATTGTGTATGAATATGACAGCATTGCACATGAATATGACAGTATTGCACATAATTATGACAGTATTGCACATGGGTGTGACAGTATTGCACATGAATATGACAGCATTGCACATGATTATGACAGTATTGTGTATGAATATGACATCATTGCACATGAATATGACAGTATTACACATGAATATGACAGTATTGCACATAATTATGACAGTATTGCACATGGGTGTGACAGTATTGCACATAATTATGACAGTATTGCACATGGGTGTGACAGTATTGCACATAATTATGACAGTATTGCACATGGGTGTGACAGTATTGCACATGAATATGACAGCATTGCACATGATTATGACAGTATTGTGTATGAATATGACAGCATTGCACATGAATATGACAGCATTGCACATGAATATGACAGTATTACACATGAATATGACAGTATTGCACATAATTATGACAGTATTGCACATGGGTGTGACAGTATTGAACATGAATATGACAGCATTGCACATGATTATGACAGTATTGTGTATGAATATGACAGCATTGCACATGAATATGACAGTATTGCACATGAATATGACAGTATTACACATGAATATGACAGTATTGCACATAATTATGACAGTATTGCACATGGGTGTGACAGTATTGAACATGAATATGACAGCATTGCACATGATTATGACAGTATTGTGTATGAATATGACAGCATTGCACATGAATATGACAGTATTGCACATAATTATGACAGTATTGCACATGGGTGTGACAGTATTGCACATGAATATGACAGCATTGCACATGATTATGACAGTATTGTGTATGAATATGACAGCATTGCACATGAATATGACAGTATTACACATGAATATGACAGTATTGCACATAATTATGACAGTATTGCACATGGGTGTGACAGTATTGCACATAATTATGACAGTATTGCACATGGGTGTGACAGTATTGCACATGAATATGACAGCATTGCACATGATTATGACAGTATTGTGTATGAATATGACAGCATTGCACATGAATATGACAGCATTGCACATGAATATGACAGTATTACACATGAATATGACAGTATTGCACATAATTATGACAGTATTGCACATGGGTGTGACAGTATTGAACATGAATATGACAGCATTGCACATGAATATGACAGCATTGCACATGAATATGACAGCATTGCACATGAATATGACAGTATTGCACATAATTATGACAGTATTGCACATGGGTGTGACAGTATTGAACATGAATATGACAGCATTGCACATGATTATGACAGTATTGTGTATGAATATGACAGCATTGCACATGAATATGACAGTATTGCACATGAATATGACAGTATTACACATGAATATGACAGTATTGCACATAATTATGACAGTATTGCACATGGGTGTGACAGTATTGAACATGAATATGACAGCATTGCACATGATTATGACAGTATTGTGTATGAATATGACAGCATTGCACATGAATATGACAGTATTGCACATAATTATGACAGTATTGCACATGGGTGTGACAGTATTGCACATGAATATGACAGCATTGCACATGATTATGACAGTATTGTGTATGAATATGACAGCATTGCACATGAATATGACAGTATTACACATGAATATGACAGTATTGCACATAATTATGACAGTATTGCACATGGGTGTGACAGTATTGAACATGAATATGACAGCATTGCACATGATTATGACAGTATTGTGTATGAATATGACAGCATTGCACATGAATATGACAGTATTGCACATGAATATGACAGTATTACACATGAATATGACAGTATTGCACATAATTATGACAGTATTGCACATGGGTGTGACAGTATTGAACATGAATATGACAGCATTGCACATGATTATGACAGTATTGTGTATGAATATGACAGCATTGCACATGAATATGACAGTATTGCACATAATTATGACAGTATTGCACATGGGTGTGACAGTATTGCACATGAATATGACAGCATTGCACATGATTATGACAGTATTGTGTATGAATATGACAGCATTGCACATGAATATGACAGTATTACACATGAATATGACAGTATTGCACATAATTATGACAGTATTGCACATGGGTATGACAGTATACACATGTTCAGTTCCAACAGTGTTTGTTATAAAGTCTGACAGCAGCAGAAGGACAGACCTGCGAAACCTTTCCTTCACACAGCGAGGGTGGATCAGTCTCTCACTGAAGCTGCTCTCCAGAGCGGACAGAGTGTCCTGCAGGGGACAGAGTGTTCTGCAGGGGGTGAGACTCATGGTCCAGCATAGATGTGAATCTAGCCAGGACCCTTCTGTCCCCCACCTCCTGCACCGAGTCCAGAGCACAGCCCAGGACGGAGCTGGACTTCTTGATGACTTTGTCCAGCTTCTTCCTCTCCCTCTGTGATGCTGCTGCTCCAGCAGGCCTCACCGTACAGGAGCTGATGCCACCAGAGTCATAGAAGGTCTGACTCATACGTGACTCATAGCGACAATAATGTACGTTTAATTACACCTCACTCTGACCATACGGGACCATATTGTTTGCCGTGCCGCGTGTCCTTCGCATGTTAGCGGGGGTCACAATGCACTATGTAATTTTGGCGCTTATGGATACGGCAGACGGATGCGCGCTCACAAAGGCCGCGCGGCAGGGAAGCGCCAAAAACGTGTGCGGCTTTTGTGGCAAAGGTGAGAAAAGTACTTTGATTGAAACTTTAAAAACACTTTACAGTAATTCCAGGCAAAAAAGGTAAAAAAATACTTGATTTCTCACCTCTAGTAAGATATACAGCACTTACACCCATGTCTCAAATCGATTAAAAAGTGAGAGAAAGGCGAGAATCGATCCTATCACGGCGCCGTTAAAAACATCACAGTGTTTTCTTTCAAGTTTAATGCTCCGATTGTTTTGAACACTTTGGATTCGCTGTTGCTTCACTCGTGACGGGAAAACGGCCGACGTCAACGCGTGCTCGCTTTGTTCGCCCGCGACTTTAGCGTCCATCTTTAAGCGCTGAAAGTTTCTCCGCTGCAGTCTGACTCGAACACGCTCGGAGGATCTTGAGGTTTAAAGTCGCGCACGGATCTCCTCGTTCTGCCGGGTTCGTTTCATGTCGTAAAAGACTCTAAAATGTCTGTCGTTTGTGGCGGGCGAGCTGCAGCTGCACGCAGAAAACCAGTTGTGAAAAACGGTTGAATTTTCGCTTTCCGAGCACGTCAAACTGTCGACTGTCGAATACGATGCACGTATTTGTGGAATAACGTTTTTTTTGTTTTGTTAGGAAAACTGTTTGGGTCAATTCGTAGTTTTAAATTGGTATTCGCCATGGCAACAACCCTAATTTCTCAGCGTTCTGAAACCCAAGGCCATCAAAGCATAATAAGAACAATTTTATTTCCTCTTTTTATTTAATTTTTTTCCTTATGTCATTACGTTATTTTTTACTTCTTCTCATTATTTTTGTGTGTTTTTGTGTGTGTTTTTTCCTTTCTGTTGTTGTTGTGTTGTTGTGTATCTATGTTCTAATAAAAAAATAGTCAAAAGAAAAACTGAATAAAGAGGACAATAAGGCATTTTACTTTTTTAATGCTAAGTTTGAATATTTCTGCTCTTGTACTTTGAGTTGCAACGTTTTCGTATCTTAACTTTTATTTCTCCATCAGGACGAGCAGGTATTGTCACCAGGCCATAGACATTTACTGTTTTTAGACATAATAATATCAGGTGTAGAACTGTAGGTCTTTAATCAATCAGTTAAATCGACCAATCAATCACTCAATTCCGTGAGCTCGTGATTTGTCAAATGCAGTTTTGGTTTGATTTTTGGTCAAATCCAACAGATTCTTCAAAGTTTTGAGAACTTTAAAACGCACTCTTTGTTTCACCAAGACTTAATTTCGACGGCGCTTAATCAGTTGCTCCAGGAAAAGCCACAATGACACAAACGCTTGGGCAAATTCCCTCCTTCATTAGAAAGCATTCCGCAAACCTACGATCCCGACGATCCAGACGCCACGAACGACGCTTTCCTTCCCAATCGTAACCTTCGTTTGGTTGGCGTTGCGTTGCATCACTTCCTCGTCCGCGGCCGGTTCTTCTGGGAGTCGCCCCGGGCCAAGTTCTCGCCGCTCTCTCTCATCCAAAAAAGTTCAGTTCTTTCGCTCAAAGGCAGCCGCCGTTCACCGCGAGGACGAGGCGTTTTTCGCGACTGGATTAGATTCAAGGTGATATATCCTCGGCGGCGGGAGAGGGCGAGCGCCGTATGAAAGGATAATAAAGATTGGATCGCAGCGTGGGGAGAGTAATGCGAGATCAGATACAGAGAAAAAAATAAAAAGGGCTCCGCGTTTCCTGCAGGGATAACCTTTCACAAAGATATGCAATTTATGAAGTCTGGCGCTGCACATGGCGGATGGTATTTCGGCGGCACGTGCGTCTGTTTTACCGCATGTCTGATCAAACTCGCGTCTGTCGGGAGGATATAAAAGAGGCGAGACGTGAGGTTTCGCTGCAAAAAGAGACAGAAGAAGAAGCTTGGAGTTCACTCTAGTCCAAAAGTAGACTTGATGTGGTTGTGTTTTAGCCCGAGTTTAGTTCTGGTTTAGTCGAGGATCAGTTCTGACTCAATAATACACATCAATATTCTCTATTTAGAAGCCTTCAGTGACCGTAAATCAACCTTTATTTACTTGATCTTGATTAAACCTGATGAAAAATCTTGATGTACAAGTGGACTAATCGAAAAACTGATCGCTGACCGGTCGACTAATGTATTCAGAGGTTTCTTGATTTTATTTTTTTCTTTGTTGACTCTTGTTTTGGTGCAGGTTTGTGCCACGTTTAGTCCAAAAGTAGACTTAATGTGGTTGTGTTTAGGTCTGGTTTGGTTGATACGGCTATGCGCACATGTAAACGTGAAGTGTTTGCTTTTTGATCACCTCCACTCAACTTAACGTGCGCTCATTGCTTTGCCGTAATGGAATCAATGCACAAACAAACAGACAGTACACAAACACACGAATAAAAGCAACAATAAACCAAGTGCGTGACCAGAAGTAGGGAGGATTCTCAGCTTGTAATGCCGACTCTGATTGTCAAAACCCCCCAAAAATACACTGAGATGACATTTTGAAGAGCTCTACAAAGACGCTTCATCCTCCAGTAATGAACCCACGGAAAATGTACGTTGAATTCTTCCAGTCGGCGCTTTAGCCCTTCAGTGTGAGGACAATCATTGTTGATGCCTTTCAGACGCACACAGACTTCACCCGGCTGAAGGATGCACTCTTGAACACTCAGTGAACTCTTAGAACGTAAGAATGGGACAGGAACATGCTGCAACCCTGCTTCACTAACCCGCTTCACTAACCCGCTTCACAAACCCTCTTCACTAACCCGCTTCACAAACCCGCTTCACAAACCCGCTTCACTAACCCGCTTCACAAACCCGCTTCACAAACCCGCTTCACAAACCCGCTTCACAAACCCGCTTCACAAACCCGCTTCACAAACCCGCTTCACAAACCCGCTTCACAAACCCGCTTCACTAACCCGCTTCACAAACCCGCTTCACAAACCCGCTTCACAAA
This sequence comes from Eucyclogobius newberryi, assembly GCF_026437365.1. Classification (NCBI taxonomy): domain Eukaryota; kingdom Metazoa; phylum Chordata; class Actinopteri; order Gobiiformes; family Gobiidae; genus Eucyclogobius; species Eucyclogobius newberryi. The sequence continues at coordinate 7,066,407 of NW_027315812.1, forward strand.
CCCGCTTCACAAACCCGCTTCACAAACCCGCTTCACTAACCCGCTTCACTAACCCGCTTCACAAACCCGCTTCACAAACCCGCTTCACAAACCCGCTTCACAAACCCGCTTCACTAACCCGCTTCACAAACCCGCTTCACTAACCCGCTTTATAACCTAGTCAGGCCTTTTTAATCCGCTCATGTTTGGGGGGAAAAACAGGAAATCAATCAATCAATCAATCTTTATTTATAGAGCCCTTTACAACAGTCAAAGTGACCAAAGTGCTTCACGATCAAATCAAGGCAAAACAAAACATAAAACTTAAGTAAAAAAATACAAAATAAAGTGTCATTACATTACAGAGTGTTAAAAGCAAGTTTTAAGCCTGGATTTAAAAAGACTAAAGTCCCTGATGGTGCTCATGTCGGGGGGGTCTTGTCGGGGGCTCATGTCGGGGGCTCATATCGGGGGCTCATGTTGGGGGGGTCATGTCGGGGGGGTCATATCGGGGGCTCATGTCGGGGGGTCATGTCGGGGGGGTCATGTCGGGGGGGTCATATCGGGGGCTCATGTCGGGGGGTCATGTCGGGGGGGTCATGTCGGGGGGGTCATATCGGGGGCTCATGTCGGGGGGTCATGTCGGGGGCTCATGTCGGGGGGTCATGTCGGGGGGGTCATGTCGGGGGGGTCATATCGGGGGCTCATGTCGGGGGGTCATGTCGGGGGCTCATGTCGGGGGGGTCATGTCGGGGGGGTCATGTCGGGGGTCATGTCGGGGGCTCATGTCGGGGGGGTCATGTCGGGGGGTCATGTCGGGGGGGTCATGTCGGGGGCTCATGTCGGGGGGTCATGTCGGGGGCTCATGTCGGGGGGTCATGTCGGGGGGGTCATGTCGGGGGGGTCATATCGGGGGCTCATGTCGGGGGGTCATGTCGGGGGCTCATGTCGGGGGGGTCATGTCGGGGGGGTCATGTCGGGGGTCATGTCGGGGGCTCATGTCGGGGGGGTCATGTCGGGGGGTCATGTCGGGGGGGTCATGTCGGGGGCTCATGTCGGGGGTCATGTCGGGGGGGTCATGTCGGGGGCTCATGTCGGGGGGCACTGGGGACGTCCAGCAGAAGCTGATTTGTCAACCTTATAGACCTTAGAGCCCTTAGAGCTCTGCTGTTGGGTAGAAAATGAACATTACAAGGACAAAATGTACACCTGCTCATTTAGTCTGCACACTTTCTGAAAGCGAGACCAGCGTTAAAGTGAAATGTTCTAAACTCTTGAGGAAGTCGGGCCTGAAGCCCCTCCTCCCCTCCCTGCCTGAAGCCCCTCCTCCCCTCCCTGCCTGAAGCCCCTCCCCCCTCCCTGCCTGAAGCCCCTCCTCCCCTCCCTGCCTGAAGCCCCTCCCCCCCTCCCTGCCTGTGCGGTTTCTGAGATATTTCTTTAGTTTTTCTTTTTTTTTTCAGTGAAGTTAAACCAACGTTTAACAGATTTATCTTTTCACAAATTCTAGTTTTTTTAATGCTTCTGGTTGGGTCAGAAAAACACAAGCTTGTCCCACAAGCCGACACAAATAACCACATTTTACTTCCTTCTTACCGCTCTGAACCGTCGTTTTACACCGACGGATCCACACATCGGCGTCATCGCATCATTTATCATTTAGGAGTGAACCATGTTGACATATTTGATATGACATATTTTTTCCAAACTGTGTGATTTGGTATTATTTTAGCAGATGACGTGCCTCAGAATCTCTCTCTGCTGTGACACAACACAAAGTGTGTTTTCTGGACAATACAAACTCTAAAACATGTCAAAATACCTTTTTTTAACAAAGACAGCGACATTATTAAGTCGTAAAATGTTAATAAAACAATAAACAATTTCAGATTCTCATCAATAATACACTTTGTTCATAACTAGTTTCGATCTAGAAGCCTTCAGTGACTGTAAATCAACCTTTATTTGGTTGAAAATGTAGAAAGATTTATGAAAAATCTTGATGTACAGTAGAAGTAATTGTTTGATTAATCATAAAACCAATTGCTGACCGGTCGACTAGTACAACAATCATTCCCCGCAGCTTCATTCACACGTTTATTCGAGCACGATCCGCCGCGTAAAGTGCTTTGTCTTTCACGTCATTAAAACGGCCGCTTTTCCAGCTCTTTAATCACATTTTAAACACCTCATCGTTATTATCAGTTCTTTTTTTTCCCCTTCATCTCTTTGTCCATTTAGCTCGTCCAGCCAGCTGTGATGCTAGTCCCAATTTCATTAGCGAGCGCGCCTCACCTCCCACGCTCGCTCTCTCCTCCGGGCTCCCCATTGTATTGGAGTTTGCTCTCGGCCTCCGCCGCACCCAAAACAATGTCTTCACAGAGATTTCCCGTCTGCCGGTCGGTGCCAGGAGATATTTTCTCATCAGTCAGGGCCGCGGAGTTGAATTGAGGTCAGCGGTCTGCTCCTCGGCGACAGACCTGGAACTCCAAACATTTGTCATAGGCACAGACGGCGGAGCACGGTGCCACGCGCCGTAAAGCTCCGGGGGCCAGCGGGGGGCTTTGAGGATTCACTTTTAATTATGTCCCTCTCGCACATGACAGGAAGTTGGCGATCGCATTTTATTCAGGTATTTTCAAATGGGACAGTAAGTACGTTAAGGCAATCAAATCGATAAAGGACACGCGCATAAATACATTGACTTCTTTGAGCTTTTTAAATGTTAAGGTTAATGAACACTGCCACCTCCAGATCTTTGTGCCAGGCTTGGGCTCAACCCAGCGCCAAGACAATGGCATTACAGGGCGACAGAGATGCAATGTGTAGGTTTTATTTCATGTCTTTCTAATATTCCATGTGTTTTTTGGGTTGTTGACTTAGTTCAGTGTTTGTCTTCAGCCATTGGTGCACAGTTGGCTGCTCTTTCTTAACAAAGGTAGTTTAGTTTAATTCTCAAGATTGAAAATGGTTTTGTTTTGCGTCCAAGTCATCATAACGTTCTTAAGCAGTATTAGACCCTCAACTATGACCCAAGATCTCAACTGTAGCTGGAGGATTTGACCATTTTTGCATGAATAGGTTTCAGGTTGACGGATGAAACCGCCATTGTTTCCATCAAAATCACAGCCGGAGTTTGTATTTAGCTTTATTTGCGCTAGTTTGATGAATCCTGTTGAGAAAGTTCTCCCCTCCGAGCGGCAAAAACACTCAAATTCATCAATCTGAGGTCTGAGTGTTGTTTGTGAGTCCATAAATCATCACTGGACTCTGGATTCTGATCATTTGTGCTGTCAGATAACGACCGTTACAACTGTGGGACTGCATTAGTAACGGAGGCAAGCTAGCTTTTGTTTATCGCACCATGTCATTTGTATAATTTTTTAATTCTAAAACATCCTTTTAAGTTTCCTGCTGCACCGAGTCACAAACATCAGACTGCGTTCACTCTTTTGACCATATCGAAACTGAAACTGAATAACAATTTAAATCCTGGTCACAGTCTTTATCGAGTCTAAACCGGACCAAATCAGAACCAAATCAGGATCAAATCAGAATCAAATCAAGACCAAATCAGGACCAAATCAGAACCAAAACAGGATCAAATCAGAATCAAATCAAGACCAAATCAGGACCAAATCAAGATCAAATCAGGATCAAATCAAGACCAAATCAGGGTAAAATCAAGACCAAATCAGGATCAAATCAGGATCAAATCAAGACCAAATCAGGGTCAAATCAAGACCAAATCAGGATCAAATCAAGACCAAATCAGGGTCAAATCAAGACCAAATCAGGATCAAATAGGATCAAATCAAGACCAAATCAGGACCAAATCAGAATCAAATCAAGACCAAATCAGGATCAAATCAAGACCAAATCAAGATCAAATCAGGATCAAATCAAGACCAAATCAGGATCAAATCAAGATCAAATCAGGATCAAATAAAAACCAAATCAGGATCAAATCGAGACCAAATCAGGATCAAATCAGGATCAAAATCAGGATCAAATCAAGATCAAATCAGGATCAAATTGAGACCAAATCAGGATCCAATCAGGACAAGTGTGAGTGAAGCTAATGCCTAAGAATCCAAAAGAGAAAGTCAGCCTGTTATCAAAAACACAATGTAAAATTATATTTATCCAAAGAGACAAGCAGGAAACACTACAGTCAGATCTGTGGAGAGGCAACCTCACTTTTATTTTGCAGAGCCGATACCTTTATCCGATAAAGACAAATGTCTTATCTTGTTGTTGTGGCCGATAATTGATATTTGATGTATATTTAAAATACATAGCAAGGGGCACAAATATATATGAAGTTGTAGTATAGTTAAGATATAGATAAGACTAATAACAACATGTATTTTATCTGGGATAGAACATCATTTGTTGTTGTTTATTGTTGTTCCATTTCCATTTTTATTAATCAAAAAGTCACACACACACACACACACACACACACACACACACACACACACTGGTGCCAAATATCGCTTACATCTTCAATATCGATACCTGTGGAAACCCCTCTATCACCGACAGCCCTTCCCCGCAGTATCATCACCATGGCGACGGGCCCCTCCGGCAGGAAAGCTCGGAGTCATCGCGTTGCTCACAGACCGTGCGTTATTTTGATGAGAAAAGTGAGTGTCTTAACCACGCCGTGTGTTTTCTTCCCACTCGTCTGTTGGGTGCAGATGACTCATGCAGTGGCCCCGCTCTTCCACTCCGGCTCCGTGTGTGTTTGTCATGTTTACGGCCGCCTCGGAGCCTAATATCGCTCGGCGGGGGCCCCTGGTGGGCGGTAATGTGCGCCGTCTCGCCATATGCTCTTTGATTATTGAAGACGATGTGTGAAAAATGGCGTCAGAGTCCCGTCAAAGTCGCAGACTTATTTGATTATTTTGTTATTTATGACGGTCGCCGATAACTCAGCATTAAGCATATGAACGACATTAACGAGGAAACGGGGAGATTCTGTGAAGATGAATGATTTGTAACGTCCCAAAAACATGGCAATAAACATGAATAACTTACAGGTGTTTTATTGCTTCAAAGTACCTAAACATTTCGGACTTGACCTTTTAATTTTGTTGAGGAGAAATTGCGCCTAATTGTTGATTACTGCTATTACTATTAAAGAATTAAGGCTGCACAATATGTCGTAAACAAATTAAAAAAATAGTGTTGACTGCAATAATTTAGATAATAAATAATAGGAAAATAGAATAATTGTCCTCAGCAAAGAACAAAATATCATAAAAAATGCGATGAAATTAATAAGAAACTTGGACACGTTTATCAGTTCATATTTAAGTCTTCTCTCAAATGTTTGGTATTTTTCAAACATTTACCGTATTTTCCGGACTATAAGTCTCACCTTTTTCACAATTTTGACCAGGGTGCGACTTATACTTATACATATATACTTGTACTTATACTCCGGAGCAACTTAAATGTGATATTATTTGTTATTTTAACACTTGCAACTGCATTTCATACTCCAGTGCAACAGCTCTTAAGCTGAGCAAAATAATGTCTGTTTGCCGTAACCCGACCAACCCGGTATAAAACTAGCCGACTGACAAAAAAAATCAGCATTTTGTCAAAATTATGCCAAATTCTTTTATTTTTCTAATATTTCGTAGATTCACCGATCGTTCTTTTCAAAAGCACCGTGTATACATTTTTTTATAGCGCTGGTCAAATTATCTTTCATCCCAAGGGACACAGAACGCATTGCACGACGCATAGCCGTTTACATTTTTGGTCCTCCATATGCTTCTGTATTGAACAGACCATGTAGGAATGACCCTATATTTCCTTTTTTTGATTGGTTTGCCTCTGTCAGCGCCACTGGCCTGGCCATCGCTCATGTCGTTCTGCATCATGGTGTCGATTCATATTAAATTTGACCTGCGCTTTGCATTCTGGGAGGGAAACACGCCCAGCAGCGTAATCACAACAAACATGGCGGCGCCCGTGTCCCCCGCATGTTCCCCCCGCTCGCCTTCGCTACCAAAATAAAGGATAACGGCGTACAAAAGGTCGATTGAAATATCTTAAAATCGGGAGATTTAGTCTCCTGATCGGATTGATCGAGACGTTTTCCGTCATTGACTGTTGAAGCCTGACCCCTGGACTGTTGAAGCCTGACCCCTGGACTGTTGAAGCCCGACCCCTGGACTGTTGAAGCCTGACCCCTGGACTGTTGAAGCCCGACCCCTGGACTGTTGAAGCCTGACCCCTGGACTGTTGAAGCCTGACCCCTGGACTGTTGAAGCCTGACCCCTGGACTGTTGAAGCCTGACCCCTGGACTGTTGAAGCCTGACCCCTGGACTGTTGAAGCCTGACCCCAGGACTGTTGAAGCCTGACCCCTGGACTGTTGAAGCCTGACCCCTGGACTGTTGAAGCCTGACCCCTGGACTGTTGAGGCCTGACCCCTGGCGGTCACTCCGAGTCAAAAAATGGCAACATTTTGATTTTTTTTTTTTGCCTTCAAAGTAAAAACAATAAGAATTTACCTACCGACCGAGCCACTTGAATAATATTGGGTCGGGTTACAGCAAACAATTTATTTGGGGCAGCCTAATATATGTTTTTTTCTTCTCTATTATGCATTTTTTTTGGCAACTTATAGTCCGGAAAATACTGTAATAGAAAAATAGAATAATTGTCCTCAAAAAGTAAATATCATGAAAAATGCGATGAAATGAATGAGATACTTGGATACTTGTGTGATGTTTACAATACGTATAATTGCAGTTGAATTTGATAAGAACTGGAGGTAAAGGGCACAAGGGAGGACGGACGTTGCGCTCTAAGAACTCCTGGACGTATTGGACATGCAGGTCAGATCTGGACACATGCAAATGAACGTGTCTCATCAGATATGCATTTCCAGCGAGGGGAAGGCGTGATTTCACACAAATTATGGACGCAGTCATTTTCCGTCATGTCTTGGCTAAATGAGCTCCCGACCTGCCAGGGACGGCGTGTCAGAACAGCTCCCGACACGTTCAGAGAGGAGGAGTTTCTCTGATCCTTCTGGACGTGGAGAGCGAGTGGATGAAACGGCTCCTCACGCGTCGGCTCTGCGTTCAGGTGGAAGTGCAGTTTGACTGACGTGACGGCGTCAGGCACTTCTCTGTTTTGAAAAGCAGTGTTTCTGTCGCACAAAACGATTATAGAGACACTAGGACACGTTTTATTGTGATTACAGTGATTATATGAATACATACAATGCAATCAATACTAAATACATAAATAAATAAAATGCAATCAATAATAATAAAAATGAATACGGAAAAATAATAATAATACAATTTAAAAAAACAACAACAAAAAACATTAGATTAATAAATTAAAAATAAATAAAAAAATCAACAATAAAATAAATAAAATAAATAAAATACAATAAATACAATAAACACAAATGAAACAAATTAAAACAATTCTCGTGATGGGCTCTTGAGCTTCCCCAAAAAGGCCTGGAGCACACTAAATAATCATCATAATGTGTATACAAATATATATTTCCTCTCATGTGCAAATGTTCTCTAATACAAGTACTGCTGCCAAAATGGTGCATGAAAATACATCAGTTATTATCCTTATCTTCTGAATTGCAAGTAGTATGTTAGATCTATTATTCAAAGCCTGGTTAATTATACCATTTAGTGCTCAATTAGTCGTTTTGAACCACAATCCATATATGTTCTGAGCTCTGAGATGATGCAGCGTTGTTATTGATTGATTATATGTATTTTTCTCATTTTGCTACACATTATTGTTCTCAAAAGAAGAAAATGATACTGTTTGGGAACTTGTTCCCACAAAACCCATGAAGTACACTCAATAATCACATTAAAATGGCCTTTTTGGGTTAAACTAGGCAAATAAATCATCACAAAAGGCACAGTCAGCAATATAGTCCAATGATAAAGAAAAATACAATTTGACTAATCACAAAAACTCAGTACTAAAGTTAAAGTACTGCACTTAGTCATGGATGCTTTTTACTTTTACGTCACAAGGACAGGTAAAAACAAAATCGTACATCTAATTTCTATTTCGATCCCTAAAATCTCGCACCGTAGATTCGTTCTCGCTGATGTTTAATCCTAACACTTTAGCCTTTGATAAAATCCTCTCGTTGGCTCGTTCCACCGGGGCAACGGCCTCGCGCGCCTCGCCCATCCTCCAACATGGCCGCTCCGAACGGGCCGGCGTGATTAATCAGAGGCGCCGATGTCGATGGAGGCCGTGTTTATGAAATTAGCGGCGCGCTTATCTTCCATTATCGCGCGGCCTCCGAGTGCATTACGGCCTCGGCAACAATAAAGCAGGTGTGGAGATCGTTTAGGCCCGTTCTTCGTCTCCATCGGCTCCATCTTCCCTCGTTTTCGGAGCAATTAAGTGTCTAATCCCGGGCCGTGTCGAGAGGAGGCGAGGATATAGCCGCAGCGCACTGAAAGTATTTGCTCGGGAATCGATCGGCGGCTTCAGGAGGTTTGATTTTTGCATTAGGCGTCGTGATATCGCGGCCCCGCGGGCGAATAACCGGAGTGGTTAGCGCTAACAACTCGCGGCAGGAAAGACGGGTCTGCGCTCGGGTTCAATACTAGGTTAGCGTTGATGGGTGAGAAGATAATGGCGGTCATTATGTGGCTTGTCTAATCTAAGGGTTATTTTCATTGGGTTTGAATGGGCTAAAGCGCACGATACGCGATACTCGGCCCGCGATACCACAACGTTACGAGTCTGCAATAATTGTGAGAATTTATATATTTTGCACGTGATATTCTGCCATTTATCACACTTTTTTGAGCACCAAATTCATTTTATCGACAGTATTGTCATTAGTTTCTTGTTTTCTGTGTCTTAATGTGTTGTGTGTGTTTTTACCCTGTTCATGTCCTCAGTTTTGTTTTATTTTGACGTTTCACTTCTTGTCTGATGATTACCCTAATGCGTCTCACCTTTGTCGGTCCGTTGCCGTTGTCTAGTTCAAGTCGGTTGTGTCCGAACAACTGCAAGTTCCTTTTTGTTTGGCATTTTGGATCATTCTTTTCTGATTTCTTCCACGTGACTTCAAGGTATTTATTTTGTTAAATCACAAACTGCACAAACTTAATATGAAATACACAAGTTATAATCACCAGAACAGTCGATTCTTATACTTCTTTTATTTTGTTTTATATTCAAATAAAGTAACTAACAGTTTGTAAGCTGGCCATGGTCAGTATTAGATGTACTGATCATTTCTGGTTCGTCCGTACTGTTAATAATACCATAAACCCCAAATATTATATTGTAAATACACAGATTACGCATTGTTTGTGTTGTTCGTGGCCTTTAAGCGTGTGTGTGCCTTTTCATCTAGTATCTCTTGAGTTAGAACTTAATAATGCATCTACAGAGAGCCACTTGACTTTCTACCAGTGAGTTATTCCTTGCATCATAACCACAGGGAAATTAACATAAGCTATTGTATATGTCGATTGTATATAAGCGATGATTTATTGTCTTGAAAGCGGCACAGGCAACCTCCAGAGCTCGACCTTTTGACGTCACAAATGTGGGAAATGTGATTTGAGTGTTTTTTGCGGCTTAGAGAAGGAACAGAGATGAATTAAACAAGCACGACTGAAGCAAAACACAACCCCAGGTATGTTTATGATGAGGAAACATGATCAAAACATGGTTAAAAGTTCAAAGTACAAAGTACATTTTGTTACCGTTAATTTTCATATAATATCACTCAAGATTGCAAACGCTACAGTCTCACGCTGTCACCATCGTGCTTTTCCTGTAATATCCCAATTTGTATTCTAATAATGACAACAACAAAAGTGCATATTTCAAACTCGTGCTAAGATTGTTTTCCGCCATAATTTTTTACTTTTACAACTCTCATAACAGAAAGAACAGTATAAATCTGTGTTTAGTGCTAACATTTTCCGGTAAAGAATGATAATACCGGGACAATGGTTTTTTTTGTTTTCTGGCAGTAGTCCAGGTCGCACCCCGCCAGTATAAACCTCATAATCGATCCATCTAAAGCGCTTAAATTATTAAATTGATTGCAATCATCCCGGGCAGTGTCAGGCCGAATCCCCTCCAAAGTGATCCAAATTGTAGCTATTAATGGACGTGTAATTTGTCACAATTAGCCACACAATAGACCATCAGTTTCCCATCGTTTTTTTTTTTTTTTTTTTTCCGGTTTCTTTTAAGCTTGTGTTGTGATATGAGGATTTTCTGATACAACGCCTGGAAAGAGACGGACAGGTTTGTGGGCCGGAGGACGGAAGAGCGGCCCGAGGGCTGGAGAGGCCTGTCAAACGTGGTGGTGGAGCGGCGGTGGACGTTTCCAAATGGCTCCCGCAAAAAACGTTGACGTGGGAAGATGTCGACTTGTGGCTTTGAAGAGTCGATGCATGTTTGATTTAAGAGGAAGGATATCAATAAAGAAGCGCGCCCGGTTGGATACGGGATTTTGCGATTGAGCTGAGTTTTCTTCAGAGTTGCATTATGTCACTTTTATGTTGAGGGGCCGGGCATTATCTTGTCTTCTGGAGTCATCGCTTGTTCTGGGATGCAAACAAATACATCCTGCCTTTATTTATTAACCTCAAAAGGCCTTGACGACACAAAGAGTTGGAACTGACAGACTTCTGGGCGAGTTCCAGTTCGATCTCTTCTCTTTGGACGGGACAGAGTTGAGTTGAGGGGAGGATAAATGTTCAAACCGCGTCCATCAGATTGAAAATTGACTTCGAAAATGGTGAAAAAAACTCCTTTTTTGACATCTTTTCATCCATTTATTACGGCTGTTTTTATTGCTCAAAGATGCCTTGGAAAACGTGCGTTCGTGCCGCTCCGTAGATGTGACCTGTAACTTGGCTGGATGGTGTCACACACTTGTCTCCATGGAGATTGACTGGTTTTAGGGATACTGTGGAACATTCCAGGGGAAACAATGACATCTTCATGGAAATAAGCAGGTGGTGGATCAGTAAAGTTAGATTCTTTACACACTTGTTTTAAACTTATTTGCTATTAACTTAAATAAACCACGGGCAAAGACACAATCAACTTATCCTGATTTACTGATTTTTTCAGGTGTAGGTGTGCACAATATATATAGGAAACAATTGCAATATGCCTTTTAAATGTCTGCAATATCAATGTCAGTGGGGCATTACAATACATTGTGACATAACAATTTAACAGAGACAAAACCAAGATTAAATCAAACATGATTTAGACTGAATAAGGAAGATCATGAATAAAATCTTCCATTTGTTGTTGTTGACATTTAAACGGTTTAATTTAAACATTAAAACGCTTAAAACGGTATAATCCATCTGCCGGGGAACTTTGTTCCTTGGTGTTTTTGCATAATATAATAATATGTTGATTAAATGTTTCTCTGTTAAATTCCATACGACACATGTCACTAAAATGTACTGAACATTATTATATTTAAGATTTGACTCGAAAGACGTTTATAATGTCACTTCCTGGTTGGACATGAGCTGCAGCTGTTACCTGGCAACCAAACTGTAAACAAGGCCCAAAACCCCATGTAAATTATGATTTGACGAATAATAACGGCTTTATTTAGTTTTGATCATCATTTAAAAGTATAAAAACCCGTGGTGTCTTCACATTTTCACCGGTTCCAGATGCGAGAGCTGCAGTCGCTGGGCTTCCGGGACGTGTCGCGGTGCGAGGAGGCGCTGCGCCAGAGCGGGGGCGAGCTCCGGGGGGCGCTGTCCCTGCTGCAGCGCCCCCTTCTGGAGCCGTACCACCAGCGCATATGGACCGCGCTGCCCGAGCCGCCCATCGACCCCAGAGACCCGTATATATATATTATATATATGTATTATATATATATATATATATATATATATATATATATATATATATATATATATATATATATATATATATATATATATATATATATATATATATATAAATAAATATTATTTTACACATTTACACTAATAAGAATATAAGATATTTTTGAATAAATTATATTGTTTTTAGACACAAAATAAATTTTACGTAGTTGGCAGATTGACAGGGGGGGGCGCCCCAGCGCCCTTAATGGACCAGCCGCTGCTGGTCTAAAGTCTGAGGCCCTAAAGTCTGAGGGCCTAAAGTCTGAGGGCCTAAAGTCTGAGGGTCTAAGGTCAGAGGTCTAAGGTTTGAGGGTCAGAGGTCTGAGGTCTGAGGGTCTAAGGTCAGAGGTCTAGGGTCAGAGGTCAGAGGTCTAAAGTCTGAGGGTCAGAGGTCAGAGGTCTGCTGCCTGGATACCACAAAATCTGCATTCAACAGTTTAATTTAGTTTAGTTTTATTTTGATGTATTAATTAATATATATATATATATTTGAATGATTTATATTAAAATGTATGTATTTTTTATCTTATGTATTTATTTGAATTTAATGTGTTAATGTTAATTATCATTATTAATTATTATATATGATTGTATTTAATTGTATTTATTGTATTTATTTAAATTATTTTATTTATTACATTTTTAAAATGTATTTTATTTTATTATTATTTTAACATATAAAATACATTATCAGTGACATACTGTACATTTAAACTACTATGAATGAATGAAAAGGAGCAGAAAGAAGATCACAATCTTATGTCTTATGCCCTCTTTCAACTTAACCTTAACACTGATGTTTTAAAACGATGCATTACAATAAACATTTGCAATAACGTAACAGACAACATTACAGTGCAACATTAATATCCTCCAAGAAATATCCTTCAAAACCCACATCATGCTTCTACTCCCTCTGGTCGCCACATCCTTTCTTTCCTTTTCGTTGCAAAGGTAGACATTTGCATATAATCACGGCGTTTCCACACAATCACATGGCGGAACGACGGTATTAACAAGCTCCAAAACAACACCAGCGACGGCCACGCGCTGTGATACAAAAAAAGCACATTAATCATTCAATCCCGGCGTCAGAATTACACGTACGTCGCCACATGTTGCGTCCCATTACGACCGTCAGAGTGGCGAGCAGCGGCACCGTCTCCCCCTCGACTCGCCCTCGACTCGCCTCTCGTCAGGAGGTTATTTTGGGAAAAAGGCCGGGCAAACTGAAGAAATCATTGTGCGCCGCTGACATCTCATACACTACACATGTCAATTTGAAATATGAAGTGTCAATGCGGACGTTTTATCTGCCGCCTCGCCAGCGTCGAGCCGCAGACACATTTTCTGGAGTGTTTTCTGAAAAGATTAGACTTTATTGCAGTCGCTTTTGATGGCAACACGCTGCGCCAAGGTTTATGATGCAAAACCGAACCAAAAAGAATACGAAAAAAGTTCAGCGGTTTATCAAAAAGGCAATGCTAATTTATAATTCAGACAGAATGCGTTTCTATCAATCAGCAGACAGGAGCGGGGTGAGCGGAGCTGGGTGGCTCAAAAACAGAAAGTGTATAGAATTTTGACGTGTTAACGGCCCAATGTGGCATGTTAACGGCCCGATGTGTGCAGAAATGGTAAAAAGACATAACTGAATGCTTTTGTACATGGTTTTGTCCTGGTTTTAGCTTTGTTTGGTCCTGTCCAAGTCCCAGTCCGGCCTGGATTCAGTCCCATTATTGAAGTGTGAACGCATCCAAAGTAACTACAGATGTACTGTATTTTCCGGACTATAAGTCTAAGTTTTTTCATAGTTTTAGCCGGGGTGCGACTTATACTCCAGAGCGACTTTTATGTGATATTATTTGTTATTTTCACACTGACAACCACAAGAGGGCGCTCTAGGCTCTAAGCGACGCAGAAGAAGAATCTGCACTTCCTCTTCCTCTGGAGTTTGTGGAGTTGTTTAGAAGTGACACAGAGGAAGAAGAATTCAATGGATTTAGTGATTTGGGGTAAAACTGATGCTTTGCTAAACTTGTTAGCATGTTCTTTATGCTATAGTTATCTGAAGAACTGTTCATATGTTACGTGAACATACCAGACACTTACCACAGTTCTGTCTGTGCCTCATGTAGCTGAAGGTGTTAGCGTTAGCATACGTCATGTAGCTGAAGGTGTTAGCGTTAGCATACATCATGTAGCTGAAGGTGTTAGCGTTAGCATACATCATGTAGCTGAAGGTGTTAGCGTTAGCATACGTACACCTATTCACCATGTTCTCTATTTCTTCTCTATTGTGCATTTTTTGGCTAGTGCGATTTATACTACAGAAAATACGGTAAAGATATAAAAAGATAAAAAGGCACAATGTCAGTCAGAACTCGATCTTTGACCACACGGCGGCCGGTTCTGTTTTCATCCTCGACAAAACTGTCATTGTGAGACAATTTGAGTGTCCGGGTTTAATCTAACAGTGTCAAAACCCCCGCGGTACAATATTGAATGTAATATTTTGAAGAGGCTAACAGAATAGTCGACTCTTTTATCCTTTGAAAATGCCTTGGCGAGACTTCACTTCTGTCGTAATGTGAATCATTTCCATATAAAAGTACTTAATAACAGTCATTTCCTCATGTAGTCTGCACTGAAATGGAGAAAATTGATGTATTTTTTTAGCCGCCGCTGCAACAAAACACTTGTAATTTGATATATTGTGATATATTTGACGATGCTACACACACTCTTTTGGTTATTGTTACGTCCTGTTGTGAAAATCTGCCCAAAATCACCACATAACTGGTTTACCGCGCCAGTCGTGAACAAAATATACAGCGTGCAATAAATCAGAGCACGGCTGCATCGTTGTTTGACTACATTTTGGCGTGAGTCGCAGGTTTTCGTTCTCTATCTAACGTGTGCAACTCCTATTAATCCTTTTTTTGTGGAGTATTCTCTTACGGGGAGGTTCTTGGAAGTTGGTGCGGTTGGTCGATGGCCAGAGGGAGGCTGGGACTTGCTGTACCCGAGGATCGTTAGCGATTCAATGGTTTGTCCTGATCAGAGCGGAAGCGGTGGCAGTCGTTACTCACCCGAGCTCCATTAGCTTAAACTCTCCCACCGGTGACGCAAATTAATATTGTAGAGGGTTTTTACTTTACCATTTTAGACACGATGGACTTCTGTAATCTGTAAACCTTCTGCTTTTTCCTCGTTGCTGTAGTTGGTTGATATATTTATTTTATTTATTTTATTTATTTTATTTATTTTATTTATTTTATTTATTTTATTTATTTTATTTATTTTATTTATTTTATTTATTTTATTTATTTTATTTATTTTATTTATTTTATTTATTTTATTTATGGAAAAATTTAAATTCCACCAAAAAATCCCAACTGTTTTGGAATTGAGCAAGCAGCAGTTAAACCTAAACAGTGTATTCATTTTTTGGTCACTTTTTGCTTTTCTCACATTTCCCCAGTCCATGAAATGACAATATGCAAAAACCAAAGAACAAAGAGCTTTATTTCTTCACATTTAATTAAATGAAAAAACTTGCTGGAATTGCCCAACTAGAAGCCTATTTTAAACTGCAAGAACAATTAAAAATGCAACTTTTTGGCAGCGTTTTTTTCTAATTTACTAATTTTTTATCATATCTGATGCTTGACTTACTTTATTGTTGCCCAAACATCTTCTAAAACGTTCCAATTTCATGTTTTCCAGCTGATGACCTCCTCGAGAACATAACTCCAAACCTTCCTTTCTGCCACGCCTACCCCAGGACACTTCCTCCTTTCCCACAATTCACCCGTCGGCCATCTTGACAGCACCACCCTCCAACGTGGCTTTCCTGGCATCACCACCAGGCTTCATTTTGGGGACGTGCGCCCGACGGATCACCCAATGCTAACGAGGAACTGCCTACTACTGTTCCTCTGGATCCTGTCCCACGACACCTCCTGCTTCCGGCCGCCCGCCGTGTCGCCGTCGAGCCGGGGCAGGGGGGGCCCGGCCAAGCCCAAGACCCCGGGGAAGAGCGGGGCGTCAGGGGCCATGCAGCGGGTCAAGCGTGGCTGGGTCTGGAACCAGTTCTTCGTGCTGGAGGAGTACATGGGCTCCGATCCGCAGTACGTCGGCAAGGTAAAGAGCGCGTAAAGAACTGGTGTTTCGCTGGATTTAGAGCCCGTTTTATCCACACGAACAGCTGTGTTTGTGTATGTTCTCGGCTGGAGTTGATGTAGTCTTGGCGTAGTCCCATTTTAGAGCTGGTTTTCCCTCTTTGGACTTGAGAAACTCAAGTTATTGACTGGTTTTCGAGCTGGTGGTGCTTGGAAATCCAATCGGTCAATGCCAGGTTCTGTAGCGATGACGTAGCTCTGGATGCTAAACTTCTCATTCTATGGCCAGACTTAAATAAAGTTGTATTTTTTACCATTTTACATTTTATATTGTGTCGTTGTGTCTTGTTGGTGACACTTTTGCTTTTCTGCTGCTGGTATGTTAACTAACCATAATTCAATTGAACTAGATGCTAACATTAAGCACTTTCCAAGCCATAACCTTGAAAACCTTTTGACTAAACTAAACATTGTCCCATTTTAGAGCTGGTTTTCCCTCTTTGGACTTGAGATACTCCAGTTAAAGACCTGGTTTTTGAGCTGGTGGTGCTTGGAAATCAAAACGGTCAACGCCAGATTCTGTTGCGAAGACGTAGCTCTGTATGCTAAACTTCTCATTCTATGGACAGCCCTAAATAAAGTTGTATTTTTGACTGTTTTAATTTTTTTTATTGTGGCGTTTTGGCTTGTAAGTGACGCTTTCTTTTAAAATTTCTGCTGCTGGTATGTTAACTAACCTGACCATTTTTCTACCCATAATTCAATTGAACTAGACGCTAACTTTAAGCACTCTCCTAGCCATAACCTTAAAAACCTTTTGACTAAACTAACATAAACATTCACGGACACAAAATATTCTATTTCTGCGCATTCTTCCAACTCGATAAGACCGACTCGACGATGCCGACCGCAACCGTGTCAAATCGAACCTTCTATCGCATGCAAACGAATCCCAATCCTCGTTTTAAAATACATGCGACGTTCAGTGGTCAGTAGATGTTCACCAGAAGCGGACAACATCAGATATTTCAACTTAAATGTTAGTTTTAGACACTATTCAATCACTAATATAAAATGTTCGAACAGGTTTAGACGCTTTGACTTCGCTTAAATGTGGTAGATTGATTGGACCTCGTCAAGACCGCCTTTGTTACTCGGTGGCTGCCCACAAGTTCGAAGGTTCACTGGTCCGAATGTTCGCTAGTCCAAAACTGTGAGCCCGCGCAGCCGGCTCTCCTCGCGGCTCGTGCGTCAGTTAGGGACTGTCTCTTAAATAAGTTTAAAAAAAAAAAGAAAAATATTCTTTTAACCCAAAATGACTATGGCACCTTGGATTAGCTACTTGGATTCATGCTCAATTCATGTTTTTTTTAGTATAAATATGTTTGGTATTTTTTAAGATAACACATTTTCAAACAAACACTTGTGCAATCGTAATTTAGAGACGGTCCCTAACGGCGGCACCGTGCAAGCAAACCTTCAGACTCGTGGGGGGTAACCTGTTTTTCTTAATTTGTGTTTTTTATCTAAAGGTAACAACCATAGGGAAGGAAGAATACAGGGGTCCCTCAAATCTTCCCGGATTAGCCGAGTTGCTAAGTGATTGAGAGTCTTTTCAGTTGATTCGTTTAGTTCTGATGGAATTGCCAATTTGACATATGACTTTTTGTCTGTTCAATAACTGCTAAGCGTCGTTGTGTTGTTGTTGTTGTTGTTGTTGTGTTGTTGTGTTGTGAAGCCCGGTGTTCTGTGCCGACCCCGGTGGCGGTCGGTGCCTTCCGGAACTGGCTGGACTCCAAATGTTAAACTCCTGTGCGAGAAGCAGAGCACAAAGGCAGTTTGTCGTGGGGCTGCGCAGGTTAATGCTTTGTCTCTTTCGAGTTAATTCCTTGGCATGTTGCATTAAAGAAATAAACTCCTGCTTAATGTTGCTTTTGTTCTGTCTTTTGTGTAAAAAAGCACAGAAATCACAGAAATACGTTCATGTGCAATCATTTTACGATTATTGCGCGGTGAAAAACATGACTATTTAATTCCTGTTCACGGGGACCAAACAACACATGACATATTACATTTTCTTTTATTCTTTTACTATTCCTCGAGTTTATGACGTGCTTTATGAAATCCAGCTCTCTGATTGACAAAATAAAGTTTAACAGCCATTTAACAAGTACAAAAGATTGAATTAAAAATAATGTTTCCTTCTTTCGAGCGTTTATCATACATTTCTTATGTGTAGAAGAAGAAGAAGAAAAACTAAGTCACCTTGAATGTATTTACACATTGTTATCTTTGCTTGAAAAGGTGTGGGATGAAGGGCTGTAATGCCGCTACGTTTCTTGGATTAATTATAAAGTCAAACCGTATACAAGCCTGAAATAGTCACTAAGATGCAATTAAAGAAACTGTAAACAAAAAACAAAGCTGAGGATATTCAGGGCTAAGTTGCTACAGCCCTGGTGGATAAGTATAATTGTCGCTCACATTTATAGCTCATGCTTAGTTATGTCACGTGTTTGGTGCATAAATGTGAGTCTGTTCATAGTTTAGACGCCGCACAAACACGTTTTCTCCTTAAAATAACCGGAATAATCACAATTATCAATTGCCAAACAATCCGAAATGCGCAATAACCCAGCTCACGATGTGTACTTTTTTCCTAGTTTTGGCCGGGGTGCGACTTATACTTGACGATTAACATCTCAAACTTCACTTATATTTATACTTGTATACTTACTTACGCCCCGGAGCAAGTTTATGTGATATTATTTGTTATTTTTACACTTGCAACCGCATTTCATACTCCAGTGCGACTTATATATGTTTTTTTCTTCTCTATTATGTATTTTTTGGCTGGTGCGACTTATACTCCGGAAAATACGGTAATTGTCTCTTACGTTTGCAGCTCATGCTTAGTTGTATCATGTGTTTGTGCATAAATTTGAGTCCGTTCATAGTTTAGACGCAGAAAAAAACACGTTTTCTCGTTGTCCTGATGGCGTTTACATTAAAATAACCGTAATAATCACAATTATCGATGACCAAACAACCCCAAATGCGCAGTAACTTAGCTCATGATGTGTACAATCTGACCTGTCCTCGAGCTCAGGCGTAAAACGAAGCGCGTTCTTCTTACGAGCCCGACCTGAAAAGCCTCATTTCGCCGGCGTTTTTCGCTGCGCGCCGACGTTCATAAATCACACGGTAAGGAGCGAGCGGAGGTAAATGGGAGAAGTTACAGAAACGCGAGGACGGGAGACAATCTGAAGAATAATGATTGTAAAAAGTTTTAAATTTAGTTTGAGGCAATGGAGTGTTTAAAACGTTCATTGTCCTTGAACGGCCTTTTGCGGAGAGCGGATCGTAGCTCAAAACTCGAAAAGGAGAGAGAAAACGGATGGGCGAAATTAAATCTTTTTTTTGTGTTTGAGGCGATTATTTTAGCTTTATGGGAAATATTGGAATTGCAATTTACCGTAACTTCTTTCACATGCAGCAGACAAGGTCCAATCAATAGTTGTTGTGTTGTTAAGTGTATATTAACCTATGAAAAGTACTGTTTTTTGAATGATTTTGCTGCTCTTTTGTTGCCTTACACGACATTTTTACTCACGCTTTATTTTATTTGTATTTAGGCCGCGGTTATTTTATTACTTGGTTTGCGGTTCCGCCGCACTTAGATTATTGATTTCTACAATATAAATAAAATAAATTATTAGGCCCGAGCGCCACAAGCTGGCGAGAGGCCTATTAATCTCGTAAGGCCGTGCGAAGCACGTAGTGCGCACGAAATCGAGCGTGAAGCGCTCGCCCACTTTCAAACACTCACTAACGCACTCCTTCACTCACGCACGCCCCGTGCATACTAATTAGTAGTAGGAAAATGGAACTTTACCGTTGTAAACGGGCGAAGCCCGTGCAAAAGTACGCACTAAACGAGCACTTTAAATTGGTCGTCATCCCCATATAAAGCACTCATTTGCGCTAAGTAGCTCACGAATACGTTCCCCATATCTTGCATGTTCCGTGCATATAAGCATGTAATGCAAAAATTGAACATTATTACTGTATAGAGGGCCAAAAACACAAAGTGGGCGGAGCCCACTCAAAATTAACGAAAGTACCCGTCAGTGACCAGGGACCCACACCATGAGGTAGGAAAGCGCGAGCGCTTTCCGAAAATGTATTGTTCATGATATTTGAAAAATGGGAAACATTGTTTTCGCATCGGAATATTATTCTTTCTTTCTTTCTTTCTTTTTCTTCTTCTCGGGACCAACCCCCCTATTTTTCACCCAGTGAACATTGACGAAAAGTCACAAAAATTAGCACACCTCTAAAAACCGTGCCTCTCTACATTCTGGCTATTTCTTTTTTCTAAAATTAAAAAAAATTGGCGCGTCAGCGCCCCCAAATGTACCAAAAATGCATTGAGAGATGGGAAATGACCCAAAAAAAATCTGATTGTAGAATCATGAAATTTGGCGCAGAGGTAGATGGTGACAAGAGAAGTAAAAAATATTACTACGGCAACGCCGTCCGCCCAACCAAATGTCGGCCATATTGCTTCAAAAATGGCTAAACATGACTTCGGAGTTTTTCCAAACGTCGTACTTTTACGAACTCCTCCCAGGGCGGTGGCCCTGGGAGGAGGATGCTACTGAGGAGTGGGACATCAAAAGTTATCCAAATTACATTGATACCTGTCACGGTCTCTGTGCGGCGAAGCCGCAAACTGTAGCAAGAATTTCAGAAATCTCCCAATTTTAACATTTCTGCCGTTTGCGCAGATAAAGTCCGAATTGCGTCAAATTAGAATCAGTTGTTAAACTCTTTGCCCTAAACCTACTTGAAGTGAAATAAATTAATTTGGAGCCACAGCGCCCCCTACAGATTTTATCTGGAGGTTAAATATTTAGTTTTGCAAAATTATATGAAATTTGACACACAACTCAATTTTGGCATCCCCATCAAAAAAGTAAATGAGACCCATGTCATAATTGTTATGGCTTTGCCGTAGCGATGACCAAAACCTCCCATGTTATTCCAATGGGGAAATCGCCAGAACATGTTTACACTTTAGACTTTCACAAACTCCTCCCAGGGCTTTAGCCCTATTAACCTGAAATTTGGTGAGACTCATCTTCAGGGGTGGACCATCAAAAGTTATTCACACAAGAGTCACGGTGTCTGTGCGGCAAAGCCGCACATTTTGCCAAGAATTCAAAATAAAATTGCTTTTTGATGGTAAAACAAAGGGGAGAAGATGTGACAGCGTCACAGATTCAGCAGTAGATGTAATAAAAGGACAATTGGGGCGCATTAGCGCCCCCTCCTCTTGCGGCGTGGCGGCGGCGTGGCGAGGGCCGATCATTGCCGCTTGCGGCTATATATTTTTTTTATTTTTATTGTTCTTCTTCTGCTTTTTGAGCTCTAATTTGACCCCCTGAACATGCTCAAAAACTCACCAAACTTTGCCCAAAATTCCGAATCGGCGAAAAATTAGATTTTTTCTGGGCCATTTTTTTTTTCGTTAAAAAAATGGCGCGACAGCGCCACCGACAAAAGTCAAAATACATTGCTCCTATGGTAGACGCCCCGAGGTCAACTTTGTCGTAGAGCTACGAAATTCGGGACACGCATTCCTCTCGTGAGGACAAAAAAAAAATATTATTGTGGCCACGCCCCCAGACTTACCCTATGTCCGCCATCTTCCTTTGAAAATGAAAACAAGCTGAGTTAGCCATTTTGTTCACTTCAAACTTTGACGAACTCCTCCTAGGGCATTTTGCCCACCGACTTCAAAATCGGCGTACGTCCTCTGGACAAGTGGGGCATCTAAAGTTATCCAAATTTTTGGTATTCCTTTTACGGTCTGTGTGCGGCGCAGCCGCAAAGTTGGACCACTTATTTTGGGATATTGCTAATCTAAAAATTGCTCCCATTTGATCAAAACGAGTCCGATTAGGACCAAATTTGAATCAGTTGTTCAACTTTCTAGTTTGGACCAGTTTATGATGACAAAATTAAAATGGGCGCGATAGCGCCCCCTACAGAGTGACCTTTGAATTAACATTGAAGGTCAAAAATTTGTTTTACCAAAATGTTCTAAACTTGACCCAAAATTCTATTTTGCCGTCCCGATCAAAAAAGCCAATCAGACAAATGCCTTAATTTTTACGGGGTAGTCGTAGCGATGACAGAAACCTCCCATGTTATCCCTATGGGAAAACCGCAAAATCTCTCAAATATCCACATTTTTATGTTTCACACTTTAACAAACTCCTCCTAGTGCGTTTTGCCCACCAACCTCAAAATCGGTGTACGTCCTCTAGACAAGTGGTGCATCTAAAGTTATCCAAATTTTAAGGATAGCTTTTACGGTCTCTGTGCGACGGAGCCGCAAACGTTTCCCAGAATTCTGACTATTTGGCCTTCAGAGTGGCCTATAAACAATAGAGTTTTTCCAAATGACATGATATTTTGCACAAAATTTTAATTTGCCATCCTGATCATAAAAGTATGACAGCCAAAGTCATATTTTGTACGGCGTAACCGCAGCGATGACAGAAACATCCCATGTTGTCCTTATGGGAAAATCACAGAATCGCTCAAATCACCACATTTTTACGCTTCACACTTTAACGAACTCCTCCTAGGGCGATTGTCTGATCAAGTTCATATTTGGAGAATATCATCTACACAAGCGGGGCATCAAAACTTATCCATATTTTGATTCTAAGTGCTACGGTCTCTGTGTGGCGGACCCGCAAATATATGTCAGAAATGGGAAAACAGCGAAATCTCTAAAATGACCACATTTTTACGCTTCACACTTTAACGAACTCCTCTTAAGTGCTACGGTCTCTGTGCGGCGGAGCAGCAAATTTGACTGACACTTGTGTTCATTTGCACTGGCTTGGCCATGTCCAATGTGTCGCTGTCTGTCAAGTTCTTTTTTAATTCAACATACAATAAGGGCGCCATCTTTATCAAGTCGAAAACGCAGAGTCGGAAGGCCGGCGGCCCGCGAGGGCCGTTGGATGCCGCTTGCGGCTTTAATATTCTTTCTTTCTTCTTCTTTCTTTCTTTCTTCTCGGGACCAACCCCCCTATTTTTCACCCAGTGAACATTGACGAAAAGTCACAAAAATTAGCACACCTCTAAAAATCGTGCCTCTCTACATTCTGGCTATTTCCCTTTTCTAAAATAAAAAAAAAAATTGGCGCGTCAGCGCCCCCAAATGTACCAAAAATGCATTGAGAGATGGGAAATGACCCCAAAAAAATCTGATCGTAGAATCATGAAATTTGGCGCCGAGGTAGATGGTGACAAGAGAAGTAAAAAATATTATCACGGCAACGCCGTCCGCCCAACTAAATGTCGGCCATACTGCTTCAAACATGGCTTAACATGACTCAAGAGTTTTTCCAAACGTCGTACTTTTACGAACTCCTCCCAGGGCGATGGCCCTAAAAAGCTGAAATTTGGTGAAAATGCTACTGAGGAGTGGGACATCAAAAGTTATTCAAATTACATTGATACCTGTCACGGTCTCTGTGCGGCGAAGCCGCAAACTGTAGCTAGAATTTCAGAAATCTCCCAAATTTAACATTTCTGCCGTTTGCGCAGATAAAGTCCAAATTGCGTCAAATTAGAATCAGTTTTTAAACTCTTTGCCCTAAACCTACTTGAAGTGACATAAATTAATTTGGCGCCACAGCGCCCCCTACAGATTTTATATGGAGGTTAAATGTTTAGTTTTGCGAAATTATATGAAATTTGACACACAACTCAATTTTAGCATCCCCATCAAAAAAGTCAATGAGACCCATGTCATAATTGTTAAGGCTTTGCCGTAGCGATGACCAAAACCTCCCATGTTATTCAAATGGGGAAATCGCCAGAACATGTTTACACTTTAGACTTTCACAAACTCCTCTTAGGGCGTTAGCCCTATTAACCTGAAATTGGTGAGACTCATCTTCAGGGGTGGACCATCAAAAGATATCCACATTTTTATTCAAAGAGTCACGGTGTCTGTGCGGCAAAGCCGCACATTTTGTCAAGAATTCAAAATAAAATTGCTTTTTGATGGTAAAACAAAGGGGAGAAGATGTGACAGCGTCACAGATTCAGCAGTAGATGTAATAAAAGGACAATTGGGGCGCGTTAGCGCCCCCTCCTCTTGCGGCGGCATGGCGGCGGCGTGGCGAGGGCCGATCATTGCCGCTTGCGGCTATATTTATAAATTGTTTTTATAAAATACTGCCGACAACGCAAAATGGCATTAAATTAAATATAAAAAGCGGCATTAAGTCAAAATAAAGAGCGCGTGAAGCAATTTTTCGCCCAAATCCTGCCGGAGTCTGTGACGGAGCGACGTCCCTAACTGCGCTGAAAAAATCTTTGGAAATTATATTTATATTTCGTCCTTCTGTTCAATATATTTCATTTAAAAAGCCATAAACCAAGTAATAAAATAACTGCGGCCGTATTTATTGATTATACGATGTTGCATTAATATTCAGAAGTCATAATCATCACTGCAAAATGTACAGAAGCCCCGCCCTCCCCATAGAAAGTGAAATACATATATCAAAAGTATAGTTACAATCCATTATATCCAACCATAACCGCGTGGGACATATGCAAATACACTCATAACAGATTTACCTTTTGACAAAATTATTGTTCTTTCTTATTTTCCCAGCTGTACGATATAATCATTGTTCATTCTGCCAGTGTTCGCTTTGTTGGCGAGTTTTTTCCTTTTTCTCCAGAGATCAGAATACATTTCTCAGCTGCTGCCAAAGCGAGGCAACATTTACAGAGTTTGTTATGAATATATCTCAACGAAGTGAAAGTTGGAGTCTTTTTGAGCTTTTTCTTGTTGAAAATACTAAGTTTCCGTGTATTTGTTTCCAATACTGTTCTGGTTTACTGCAGCTTCAGGACGTGTGAAAAAGTCTGCACCATTTGTCTTGCTGTAAAATCGGACTATGAAGCCACGGCAACCAAATTTGCAGAGAAAAAAAATGAAATTGTACATGTTTTGGCCGCAGATGTACACGTTGTAACTTGAGATATTTACCCAGAAAAGGTGTAACTTTGCATTCAGATGTGTGTAAATTCAGGTCATTAGACAATTCTTTCCGTGAAAATGCGTCGTATTGTAATAAAACACGCAGCATTTTAAAGCTACAGAGAAAATGCCCGAGCTGTCCTTGAGCTCTCTGTGCGAACTCATTTACCTTTGTCTGTCCTCTTCCACGTTTGGCTCTGCTTCGTTTGGCTCTGCTTTGTGTCTAACGCTTTACTATTCCTCGAGTTTATGACATGCTTTTTGAAATCTAGCTTTCTGAATGACAAAATCAAGTTTAACAGCCATTTAACAAGTACAAAAGATTGAATTAAAAAGATTGTTTCTTTATTTCGAGCACTTGAATAGGGGAATATAATCATACATTTCTTATGTATAGAAGAAGAAAAAGAAGAAAAAAGAAGTCACCTTGAATGTATTTGCACATTTTTTCAAGATTATCTTGGGATGAAACACGTAATGCTGCTACGTTTCCTGGATTAATTATAAAGTCAAACTGTATACAAACTTGTAATAAAACCTGCAGCATTTTAAAGCTACAGAGAACACGCCTGAGCAGTCCTTGAGCTTTCTGTGTGAGCTCATTTACCAGTGTTTGTCCTCTTCCACGTCTGGCTCTGCTCCTGCACTTGTACTTAGAGCGTGAGTAAGAAGGAGCCCCCCCTAGAGGCCGCTAGCCCACACAAATCTATACATTAGCATCGTTGCCTGGGCCGCAGGGTTCAAAGCGTGTGAAAAAAGTAGCGACTCATAGCCCGACTTTTACGGTACATCTCGGAAAGCAAGATGGCGTCTGGTAGAACCGATACAGCTCGGTTTACCAGACTGAGCTGGGGATTGTTTGAGCGTCTGACGGCAAATGAATGTGAAGTTATTCCAAATAGAAACAGCTAAAACGGCACCCGACAAGTAACCGCTAATATATTAATCTGCACCATGTTAACCACGCCCAGTATAGGTGTCCTTCTGGAGAGTTTTTTCTGCCTCCATTGCCCGGCACTCTGTTCCCCCATCGGCCGGCGCTCTGTTCCCCCATCGGCCGGCGCTCTGTTCCCCTCGCACAGACACAGGGCTCTTCATCTCGAGCCTGTCTCCACTCCACATTTTCATTTGGCCCGACGGGACAGAGCCGCACTATTTTAATCCCGTAATGCCACTGCTGTAAAAACGTCAGGGTTTGTTAGTGTTTTGGGATATCAATGGCTCTGGTCGTGAGGTTGGAGAAAGCGAAGGGGGAGGGAGGGGGGGAAGAAGAGAAAGATCGATAAACGGTAATGGACTTGCGCCATCGGCACGCAACATCAGAGTGGCGTGAGAATCAATGCGTTGGCAGGGATAAATTTAAATTACGACGCCTGTAAAGCTGTCAGCACATCATAGTTACGAGGCGGAGAAGATGCTGACGGCAATAAAAAAAGAGGCGGAGAAGTGAATTCATTCCGATACTCTTCCTCCCACCGAACCCGGAGCGCTTTTACGATGGGGTTTTATACTTCATTTGGGATGGGGCACACCTGCGGCACGACGTGGCTCGAGTTACGACCACGCCGGTCAGTGCGGCGGATAAACTTAACATTCTGCTGTTTATGAATTTGTTTATAAAAGCGGTTTTGCCATAACACAACCGCACACTTTTTTTTAATATGCACAAAGGGTCCTATTAAAAACGATAAAGTTGTTGTTGCTCTCTGATGCTAATTGGTTTCTGGTGCCGCACGACAGTACGAGCAGTAAAAAATGAATTTAATAAAATAGAGGAGGCAGAATATAGAAGACATGAGCCTCTTGAGAAGTTGTTGTTGTTGTTGTGTCCTTGGGCAAAACCCTTGAACGAATCGCCTCTGGGAATGGTCGAGCGATTGGACGAGCTGCAGCATCGACGAACCAAACTGTAGTGTCTGATTACTAGCGCATACTTTTCATTTTGTTGGTTGGAGGTTGCGGGTTCAATTCTTCTGACTCGACGCCAGGCTGTGGTTGTGTTCTTTGGCAAAACACGTCACAGGCAGAAAGTACGCGACGTGTTCGCCATCACAGAGTACGACCAAGTGAGCGAAAGTACGTTGTTTTTGATAATCCGTAAAATAGATCTAAACTTTGGCTGTTTTTGTCACATTCAACTTTATTTAGTCTTCAGAAAGTTGGTAAAGTTGGTCACGAACTTGAGGAGAAATCACATGTCAGACCACGAGAATGAAAGACGTGAATGACAGATGTCACTGTTGTTTAGTCACAGTTTCGATAATCGTGAAAAATCGTTAAAATCGTGACGTTTTTTCGCACAATAATCGCAACGCTAACATTGATATCGCGACGTCCCTTGAAGCAAATGATACGATAAAGCACGTTGATTACGTGACGTTAATTGGTTGAAAAGGTACTGCATTTTCAACAGGTTTTCAAGACTTTGTCGGACTCCTTGACATCACACTCTGTAAAGGGCGTTTGGGCCGACGATCATTGTAGCCGGCTGCAAACTAGAGCATTTTAAAACCTTTTAAGACACTTTGCAAAGCTTATTCATCTCAGACTCGCATGAAGAACAGTGACGCCGCAGACCTATTCAAAGATTTGCCGCAAACAAAGGACTGCGAAAAAGTCAAGCGACCAAGCGGCGAGTCTAAATAAAACCCTCATACAGTGAAAAACTCTTAAAAATGAACTTGAGGTGAGGCAAACCACTATAGCGGTGATGATGAATGAACGTTTCTGCGGTTTAAGAGCCGTCACCGGGCAACAGATCCCCGCACAGTCCCGACTGCCCTGATTGATCAGCATTAAAGCTGATCAACGATTGCAGAACGTACGATTCGAGGTTTTCGGAGCTGCACCCGACACGTCGCGGTAACGGAATGGTACGCGCACGACGACGAGCGCCACGGGAAATAATCAGTCACAATTAGCGTCTGTGTGAGTGTGTCCTGTAACTGTTCAGCGTCTGTGTGAGTGTGTCCTGTAACTGTTCAGCGTCTGTGTGAGTGTGTCCTGTAACTGTTTAGCGTCTGTGTGAGTGTGTCCTGTAACTGTTCAGCGTCTGTGTGAGTGTGTCCTGTAACTGTTCAGCGTCTGTGTGAGTGTGTCCTGTAACTGTTCAGCGTCTGTGTGAGTGTGTCCTGTAACTGTTCAGCGTCTGTGTGAGTGTGTCCTGTAACTGTTCAGTGTCTGTGTGAGTGTGTCCTGTAACTGTTTAGCGTCTGTGTGAGTGTGTCCTGTAACTGTTTAGCGTCTGTGTGAGTGTGTCCTGTAGCTGTTCAGCGTCTGTGTGAGTGTGTCCTGTAACTGTTCAGCGTCTGTGTGAGTGTGTCCTGTAACTGTTCAGCGTCTGTGTGAGTGTGTCCTGTAACTGTTCAGTGTCTGTGTGAGTGTGTCCTGTAACAGTTTAGCGTCTGTGTGAGTGTGTCCTGTAACTGTTCAGCGTCTGTGTGAGTGTGTCCTGTAACTGTTCAGTGTCTGTGTGAGTGTGTCCTGTAACTGTTTAGCGTCTGTGTGAGTGTGTCCTGTAACTGTTCAGCGTCTGTGTGAGTGTGTCCTGTAACTGTTCAGTGTCTGTGTGAGTGTGTCCTGTAACAGTTTAGCGTCTGTGTGAGTGTGTCCTGTAACTGTTCAGCGTCTGTGTGAGTGTGTCCTGTAACTGTTCAGTGTCTGTGTGAGTGTGTCCTGTAACTGTTTAGCGTCTGTGTGAGTGTGTCCTGTAACTGTTCAGCGTCTGTGTGAGTGTGTCCTGTAACTGTTCAGCGTCTGTGTGAGTGTGTCCTGTAACTGTTCAGCGTCTGTGTGAGTGTGTCCTGTAACTGTTTAGCGTCTGTGTGAGTGTGTCCTGTAACTGTTCAGCGTCTGTGTGAGTGTGTCCTGTAACTGTTTAGCGTCTGTGTGAGTGTGTCCTGTAACTGTTTAGCGTCTGTGTGAGTGTGTCCTGTAACTGTTCAGCGTCTGTGTGAGTGTGTCCTGTAACTGTTTAGCGTCTGTGTGAGTGTGTCCTGTAACTGTTTAGCGTCTGTGTGAGTGTGTCCTGTAACCATGTTCACTATACAATCGTAAAGAACTAAAAAAATCAGATTTTTAGCAGCCTAAAAGTACTTTTTTTCTGTTTACAAATCCTCTTTTGTGTAGCCGGTTTATTCAGTTTAGCGTCAGTGTTTATTGAGTCCTGTAACTAGGGAGGTCGAGATGATATTCTCATTTTTTAATCACGACCATTCAGCTCACTATACGACCGCAAAATACTGAAAAATTTGATTTTTAGCTGCCTAAAAGTACTTTTTTTCTGTTTACAAATGCTCCGTTGTGTTCTCCGCTCTCCCCTGCGCCTCCTGTTTTATTTTTGGATTTATATTGAGGCTTAAGACTTGTTTTTTTTTAAGCAAACCCCACCGCGGTTCAAAGCTCTGCGCTGTAATTTGGCCCCGCAGGCTTACACAGGATCATGGTAAGGCTGACTTATCGGGCTCCGGTGCTCGCGCGCAACCGAGCCCAACGTGCCGCACTGTGTTCGCGGCGGCGGCGTTCGGGCTAAAGCACCCGGGCTCTCCTCGACAGTAACTTAATCCGCCGCCGCGATGCGCTGGAAGTGTTGGGGAGCGGGAGATATTCAGACCTTTGTGGAACTGTCCTTAAGGGAAAACGGCTTCTGAACGATCGGGGCCGCTAAAAGGATCAACCGATAATACTTGAAAAGGGCCGAGTGGTTTCTAGGGAGTTAAAGCCGGTGCGCTATAGGAGAGCTGCTCATTGTAGTCGTCATGCGTGCAGTTTCAAAAGACGGCCGTCAGAATAACACGCCGTCCAAAAGAAGTTAACCTTCACCTACTGCTACTGCATCCTGCACATACCGTATTTTCCGGAGTATAAGTCGCACCAGCCAATAAAATGCATAATAGAGAAGAAGACAACATATATAGGTCACACTGGAGTAAATATTTGATCAAATCCAAGACAAAGAACAGACACTTAATCGTGAAATGCAATTTAAAATAATAAGAGATTAGAGAAGATATATATATATATATATATATATATATATATATATATTTTATATATATAAAATCCTTAAAGGTGTAGTTAGATTGATTTCAGTATTTTTGTCCCTATTTCATGTTTTAACCTCATGTTTTTACCATTTTTAATCACTAAATTCCAAGAAAATTATATTAATTATATGAGATGTTATTGTTCTGCCTAATTGTATGACATTAGACTTATGTTATCTTTCATTTAGTCGATTAAGATGGTGTTTTAATTGCCTTAAAAACATGTGAATTCGTGCAGTGATCTGACTCGTAACTTGGCCTGGCGAAACCTGCAGCACATAGATTACTTTAAAGTGCCTCTGACACGTTGGATACTCATTGAACTAAAATGCAGTTTTGCAGATAAATACTTTTTGCCAAACAATATATTTTTTTTTAAAAATCAACTTCCTGTTTGTAATTGATAACACCACACAAGGAAATTACCCAGCAAACACTGGGCCAAAACTCATCCAATATGACAGTTTCTTGTATTTGACAAATAAAATGTATGAGAGCAACTTCATTTTACTGAATTATTGTTTAGAGAATCCAAAAAGCAGTTTATTTTGTGTAAATTCTGCATAAACTTTGTCTGGAATTAAGCATCCCTGGTGTGATGTCACTTCCTGTCATTTTCTACAGATTTTTCAACGTTTTCGCCACCAATACCTGCTCAATTGGTGTAAAGCAGGTACAAATACACCAAATAAAGTTAAAATTTGAAAATGGTAAAAACCTGTCATACGTCACTTTAATGCCAACAATACATGCAAATGAAAAGTACAAAAGTCGTTTCTGTTCTCGTTTCTCTTTTCTTACTTTATCTCCGCTAACGTTGGGTTTTCTGTATCCAGTGTCCTACTTCACTACATAGAAGTCAGAAGATGTGAACGAGTTGGTTTTAAATAGTCCAACAAGTCAAAATATGTCATAATATTTGTAATTCTCTCAATTATTTTCTTAAATTCTATGACAAAAGACCAATTTACACTTTCCCATGGCAACATTGTTTGTGTCAACCGCAAGGATGTGATTTAACCCTTGGGGCCACACAGCAGAGCAACATGCCTGATAATTATGGACTTAATTGATTTATATAATTTCCTCTTGTGCTGTAGCCTTGGGTTGCTCTTGAGTGGCGGTGGTAATTTGTATTCAAAAATGATCTTCCAGCGTCACCGTTATTTTCTTCTCTGCAGTTGCTGTAGGACTTTTACGTGGCCTTTTCAAAAATGACTTCCCTTCGACAACAGGTTATCTCACAAAACATGTCCGGCGTCTCGTGTGTGTAAAGATGGGCGAACACGTGAGGCGTTCAGTGACGTTAGACTGGGAATACTGTGTGAAACGAGCACCGTGCGGTTTGTTGTGTCCCTTGATCGATGTGGAGCGTTATCGGCTTTAAAGTGTCGGGCCTTTTTTTCTACCACGCGTCGCAATGAAGTCCTCCACAGAAGTCGCTGTCAGCGGCCGAGCGCCAACGTGCGGCTCCGAACGCCGGACTGAACACGCCATGATCACTGTCGAGAGAGAGCGGGGTTTCTGTGATGAAAGGAACCTGTGTGTTACCTATGCACAGTTATATGAAAGTATTTATATATGTATACGTATACATATATATACATATGTATGTGGTGTTGTTGGAGTGTCAACCATCAAACACACCACCTGCATGACTCCGGTGACCATGGGGGACCGTTGGGGGACTGCAGGGGACTGTGGGGGACTATAAGAGACAGCAGGGGACCGTGGGGGACTGCAGGGGACAGTGGGGGACCATAAGAGACAGCAGGGGACCGTGGGGGACTGCAGGGGACAGTGGGGGGCCATGGGGGACATTATCCACAGAGATAAGTGCCATGTCATGCTGTGGTGGGAAGTGACTGAAGACAATACTAGTTCTGAATCACGTTCTGGTGCATTTGTTCTTTTACTTTCTAAAATCAGAGGAATATGAATTTAGAGAGAAATATAGATATAATATAATAAATGCAACTCAGTGCTGCCGGTGGTGGTGGAGTGGTTAAGGCACAGCACACGTATGCCAGGCTCCAAGTGTCATGAGTTCCATACCTGACTCTTGACAGTGTGCTGCATGTCCTCCCCTCTCTCTCCCCCATTTCGTTCTGTACTCTCCTGTCAATAAAGCCTACGGGCAAAAGAATCTTGTTTTTTCAGATTTATTTTTTTTGTGGTTTGTTTTCTTTTCCTCTCAAACTGACTGTGAGAAAATGTATTTGTGTGTGTGTGTGTGTGTGTGTGTGTGTGTGTTTGTGTGTTTGTGTGTGTGTGTGTGTTTGTGTGTGTGTGTGTGTGTTTGTGTGTTTGTGTGTCTGAATAGATGTGGGTGGAAGTGAAGGACCCATGAGGAGAAGTTGAATATATATCTATAAATATATATATACACAGACACATTTACCTTTGTAACGTGATGATGCAATAAACACGCAGCTCTTCCAGTGAGTGTGCGTGTGCGGTTTCTCCTTCTTTAATGTGTCATAAAGTTTGTCTTCCCTGATAAATAATGCGTGACATACGGTGAAACAAGGACACAAAGCTGTTTCACACATAATATAATGCAAATCCAAGTGTTCAGATTAAAGTAACACTACTATTCTGAGTGACAGAACATACAAAATACTGTATATTTGAATTCAGGCAGCGCAATGACAAAGACTGTGTTGATAAATCTGAATTATAATGACTAGTCCACTACTAAATTAATCACAGTCAGATTTAGATTATTGTAGTAAATACATTTTTAAGAAAAACCTCAAATATTATTTTTAAAGCTTACAATGTTCAATAGACCAGTGGAAGAATTAAATAAAAATCACTGACTTGTCGACCACTAAAATAATCAATGGTTGCAGTGCCTGATCTTTATGGGGGCGTGTCTACCAGGCCAAGTTACAAGTCAGATCTGCGGCAACGCAAGCCCGCTCACAATGCAATAATAAAGTAACACATGTTTTCTCTTTAGTCTGTCTTTTATTACTACTACACTATTATTGATTTATGTGGATTATTCTGAGTCACAATCAAATGTTAATTTTGTGATTATCGTGAGAAATAACATCACGATTTAACGTTGCTTCACGATTATCGAGGCTGTGACCAAACAACGATGAAATATTTAATTTTCTTTCATTCTCGTGGTCTGACATGTGACTGTTCCTCAAGTTTGTCACTGACTTTACAGAATTATACTTTCTGAAAGACAAAATAAAGTCAAATGTGACAGAAACGGCCAGATAAGAATAGTTATTTACATTTACGTCTATTTTTTTTGATACGCTAGATTGAACAAAAAATACTTAATTTTGCTTCTAAAATCGTCACAAATATTATGTTTTGGTCCTCACGATTATGTTGTGACCTGAATAATCACTAATATCGATTAACCTGATCATCGTGACGTCCCTGATTCCAACACGTGATCATTGAATGTCACCGTAATCGTACATACTATATTTTCCGGAATATAAGTCTCACAAGCGAAAAAATGCACAATAGAGAAGAAAAAAACACATAAGTCGCACTGGAGTATAAGTCGCATTTTTGGGGGAAATGTATTTGATAAAATCCAAGACCAAGAACAAACATTTCATCTTTTACACAGTTTAAAATAATAACAGATGAGAGAACATGGTGAATAGGTGTACGTATGCTAATGCTAACACCTTCAGCTACATGACGTATGCTAACGCTAACACCTTCAGCTACATGACGTATGCTAACGCTAACACCTTCAGCTACATGACGTATGCTAACGCTAACACCTTCAGCTACATGACGTATGCTAACGCTAACACCTTCAGCTACATGACGTATGCTAACGCTAACACCTTCAGCTACATGACGTATGCTAACGCTAACACCTTCAGCTACATGACGTATGCTAACGCTAACACCTTCAGCTACATGACGTATGCTAACGCTAACACCTTCAGCTACATGAGGCACAGACAGAACTGTGGTAAGTGTCTGGTATGTTCACGTAACATATGAACAGTTATTCAGATAACTATAGCATAAAGAACATGCTAACAAGTTTACCAAAGCATCAGTTTTACCACAAATGACTAAATCCATTGAATTCTGCGAACATCTGGGGTGTGAATGTGTGTGTGAATGGGTGACTGGTTCCTTGATGTAAAGCGCTTTGAGTACCTTGACGGTAGAAAAGCACTATATAAATGTGACCATTTACAACGGGGCAAGGAACGGTCGAGACGTTTACTTCCTCACGCCTGTAAAGTGTAATTTACTTCACCCGAGGCTCGTTCTGACCAACATAAGTCCAGTGCGGATTAGAATATTGTTTGTGTGACCGGATACGCTCGTTTGATGAGAAGTTGGATCAATTAGACAATAGCTGCGAGGAAGAAACATGATATCATATATAAGTCACGTGGAATGTAGTGTGTGGGGGAAAAGCCGGCTCTAGAGTTTAATTAAAACAATGAAAATACAATGTTTTAATCAGATGCGAATGAGCAAACGGTGGTTACGTGCGAGAAGTGTCACAACCATCAAAAGAACTGCATGAAGACCATGTGGTGATTCTTGGTTTTAGCAGTATAAAAAGAGGACAGAGAATAGAGCTGGAATAGCCTTGATATAGGGCTGGATTTTACTGTATTTAGAGCTGTATTAGACTGTATTTAGAGCTGGATTTGACTGTATATAGAGCTTGGATTAGACCTGATTTAGACCTAGATTAGACCTGATTTACAGCTGGTTCAGTCCTGGTTTAGTGCTGAATTAGACCTAGAATATACCTGGATTAGACATGATTTAGAGCTGGATTAGACATGATTTAGAGATGGATTAGACCTGATTTAGAGCTGGTTCAGTCATGGTTTAGTGGCTTTATTGTGGATGTATCGGAGTCGCTTTAGCTAGTTTACTTTTGGCTTGGATTGGGTTTATTCCAGAGTTAGACCTGGTTAAAATGACTTAAACCTGGTGTTGGTATCATATGGAGCATGGTTTAGTCCTGAGTTAGACTGAAGTTAATATTTAGACCTGATTTAGTCTGTTAGATATGGTTTAGTCTGTTTTAGACCTAATTTAGTCTGTGTTAGACCTGGTTTAGTCAGCGTTAGACCTGGTTTAGTCTGTGTTAGACCTGGTTTAGTCTGTTTTAGACCTAATTTAGTCTGTGTTAGACCTGGTTTAGTCAGCGTTAGACCTGGTTTAGTCTGTGTTAGACCTGGTTTAGTCTGTTTTAGACCTAATTTAGTCTGTGTTAGACCTGGTTTAGTCAGCGTTAGACCTGGTTTAGTCTGTGTTAGACCTGGTTTAGTCTGTGTTAGACCTGGTTTAGTCTGTGTTAGACCTGGTTTAGTCCGTGTTAGACCTGGTTTAGTCTGTGTTAGACCTGGTTTGGTCTGTGTTAGACCTGGTTTAGTCTGTGTTAGACCTGGTTTGGTCTGTGTTAGACCTGGTTTAGTCTGTGTTAGACCTGGTTTAGTCTGTGTTAGACCTAGTTTAGTCCGTGTTAGACCTGGTTTAGTCTGTGTTAGACCTGGTTTAGTCTGTGTTAGACCTGGTTTAGTCTGTTTTAGACCTGATTTAGTCTGTGTTAGACCTGGTTTAGTCCGTGTTAGACCTGATTTAGTCTGTGTTAGACCTGGTTTAGTCTGTGTTAGACCTGGTTTAGTCAGCATTAGACCTGGTTTAGTCAGCGTTAGACCTGGTTTAGTCTGTGTTAGACCTGGTTTAGTCTGTTTTAGACCTGATTTAGTCTGTGTTAGACCTGGTTTAGTCTGTTTTAGACCTGATTTAGTCTGTGTTAGACCTGGTTTAGTCAGCATTAGACCTGGTTTAGTCAGCGTTAGACCTGGTTTAGTCTGTGTTAGACCTGGTTTAGTCTGTGTTAGACCTGGTTTAGTCTGTGTTAGACCTGGTTTGGTCCTGCTTTAGTTCATCTCTTAGAGTTCCCAGTCTTTAAGGAAGTCACACGGCAGGTCAGGCGGGTGTGAAAGTCAAAGTCTGTGGACAAGTTCATGGTATTTCTGATGGAATATTGTCCAAATACCTTGAATAAAACATAATTATTTTGTGTGGATGCATAAAGAGAGTGATTAAAACGATTAGATTTGACAGTAGGCGATGTGTTTATCCCAAGGTCACACCGACGACTCAACATATTCAAATATTCATGTTTTTTGTAGCAAACTATATTAAGCCACTGCACAACTCTATAAAAAGTCAACTCGTCTACATTTCCAGAGAACGTCCTTATTGTTATTCAGACATCACACTTTTTTTTTCTTTTCGGCACCTCTTATTCTCCCAGACTCGCAAATAAATACTCCAAATGCATGTTAAGTGGCGCTTTAAATCATCCAGGACGAGTGAGCGAATGTGACAAGCGAACGCCGGGCGCCGATTGGCTAATGTATTCACGAGTGAGGCGGGTACACAGCCGCTGGGAGGGGCCGCCGAGGTGAGGAGCGCGGAACAGATGCTGCGACATGATTCACTCTCACCTCTGAGAGCGAACCGGGTCACGGCGAAACGTCACGCTGAGGCGCCCGTCACTGCCACGCCGCGTCTGGTGCGCGGCGTCGGGGGAGAGGTACTAAAATTACAGTGTGTAGAGGTAAAGACAAGGGCTTTTGGGTGGAGAACTCGGGAAGAAAGTGCTGTTTTTTTTCCGGAGTATAAGTCGCACCTGCCAAAACATGCATAATAAAGAATAAAAAAAGATATACAAGTCGCACTGGAGTATAAGTCGCATTTTTTGGGAAATGTATTTGATATAATCCAAGACCAAGAACAGACGTTTCATCTTGAAATGTAGTTTAAAGTAATAACAGGTTAGAGAACATGGTGAATAGGTGTACGTATGCTAACGCTAACACCTTCAGCTACATGACGTATGCTAACGCTAACACCTTCAGCTACATGACGTATGCTAACGCTAACACCTTCAGCTACATGAGGCACAGACAGAACTGTGGTAAGTGTCTGGTATGTTAACATAACATATGAACAGTTCTTCAGATAACTATAGCATAAAGAACATGCTAACACGTTTACCAAAGCATCAGTTTTACCCCAAATCACTAAATCCACTGAATTCTTCTTCCTCTGTGTCACTTCTAAACAACTCCACAAACTCCAGAGGAAGAGGAAGTGCAGATTCTTCTTCTGCGTCGATTAGAGCCTAGAGCGCCCTCTTGTGTTTGTCATGTGAAAATAATCAACCTGTAATTCGCACCCAGGCCAAAACTATGAAAAAATCGACTTATAGTCCCGAAAATACGGTAGTCCGAAAGAAGATTGTGTGTTTATAAGACACATAGGCTTTTATAGTGAGGTCAAACGTCAGTCGAACACGCAGGAGTCAAAATACATCATTTATGACACCAACGATGCTAATTAAAGCTGATTTGACCTAATTTTTGCTGATAACGATAATCGGCTCATACTGTTGCCTTTTGTAACATTTCATTATTTTTGTCGTTATTTTTGTCGTTTTTTGTTGCTTACAATGATACAATCTAATAAAATGACGCGGTTGGTGTGCAGAGGTGTAGGACAGCACTTTGGAAACGGCTTTGTATAATGTGCTATAGAAATAACGTATTATTTTATTTTTAAAGTATTATTTTAATATTATTATTTGGCTTTAGATCTGTACATGTTTTCTTCCGGTGAAACATACTGTAGTTCACACAGACTGAAGGACCGTGTTGTGTTTTTAGACTAATGCAAATGTGTTGTTGGCGGCAGGAAACAGAAGCGTCACAGAGAAAATGACTGACACGAACCTCATCGACGATCAAGGACTGGACGTTTTAACGGTCATCGTGACGGACGTCAAACAATTGGAGAAAATGACGTTCAGGCTGAATTTGAAAATGGATGTATTTGAAAGACTTTGGACTAAATGGGACTTTATTTGAAGGACATGCCGTGCCGTCATTTGATCTATGTATTATTATGATGTGATGTTTGTGTTAATGTTATTATTTATTTATTGATATTATAATTTTTACCCTTTTTTTTTCTTCTTTTTTTTCCACATTTTGTTTTGTATCTGTTTAAAAAAATCTAAAATTGAAAAATAAAATAGAAAATAAAATGAAAAAAGTAAAATAAAAATAGAACAATTACATAGAAAATTAAATAAAAAGAGCACAATTACATAGAAAATAAAATATGAAGTAGAAAAATAAAATAGAAAATATAATTAAAATAAAAAATAGACAAATGAAACATTGAAAGATTACATAGAAAATCAAAATATTGAAAATAAAATCAAAATATTGAAAAATACAAAGCTTTTTGATTGGATGAACAATGGGTTACAATGGGTCAATCGGTCTAATTGCCTTTTTTGCAATAGATGGTTTGGATTAGTTCCAGGTTTAGTGTTTTTCTGCTTTCGCTCATTACAACACTGGGTTTGGTGCAGTGAGACGAGCGCCATGAAGCCAAAATGAAAATGGACCGTAAAATGAATCAACTTCCACATAACGAGTCCTTAGTTCTACAAAACAAAGACAATCGCGATTAATTCAAACCAAAAGATCAATGCGACTTTGAGCCTTCAGTGTAAAATTTCATTATTTATCGACGAAAACAATTACTGGCCGTTTGAAGTTAACATCTTGAAAGCGATCTGTTTTCTCTGCTGGTTTTTTGTTTTCCTTAACTCTGACAGAAAAAAACGCATTTGAACAAACAATTGAAAGCATCTCGATTGTCTTTCTGTGTCTAAAAACAACACGAATGTCCATTATCTGGATTGAAATACAAAGGCACAGAGGGAGCATATTGATTAGCCGTCCGTTTGAGCCGCGCAGCTAAGGTTTTTAACATGCGGCGTCATGCGGACAGTCAGCTGACAGCCGCCCACCGCCGCCGCACTGCAGATTTGCAATTAAAGCTACGGCCGGCTAACGCGACTAATGCCACGAGCTCGGAGTGAGATAATGTGCCGAGCCTGGAGCTTGTTTATCTGAGAGAGGAATCTGCCGTTAGGGACGAGGACGACAGGACGTGCATCAAGACGCTCTGCCGTCTGAAGGACTCGTGATTAGCGTGTGATTAGCATGTGATTAGCGTGTGATTAGCGTGTGATTAGCGTGATCGAACACAACCTGGACCAGACGAGGACTGAACTGGGCTCGGGACCAAAACCTGGGTTCCGTCTGCTTTGAGGTTAGTTCAGAGATAGTTCGGTGTAAAGTATCGTATGACCCAACAACAACAACAACAACAACAACAACAACAAGAGACCAGACGCTTCAGTCATTGCGAGCGATTGCACGCATCCATATTCAAAGGACCCCAATTGGAGACTTGAATCTTCACATCTGTCGATGATGCAGAAATCGTGGACTGTTGGAGCTCTTGGTTTCACGTTGGGTTCTCTGCTCACGTGATCGAGCTTGTGAAGACCACAGCATGCTGGGTAATAAAATCGGTAAAAGTGGAGGGCATGTTCTGACCCGGGTCTTCAGTGTGCAAGCCCCAGTTCCTGACTCCCATCAGAGACTTCAAATAAAGCTCCAGGTCAACTGTAGAAACTCCTGCCATTGCGCTGCACCTACATTTATTTATCCTGCTTTTCTTTCCATGAATTGTCCTTAAATTGAACCGTATCAATCCAAGTGGGTAAAAGAATGCAGCTATCCTCCACGTTTAAGTGGCTAAACCCAATGTTTGTGTAACTGAGGCACATTAGACAACGGTTTTAATGTAAAAAACAGCTTGCTTGGTCAAAATGAGGCCGCTGCGTGCTGTCTACAAGTGTTTTTGAAGTGTATGAGGACCAGGAAGTGCGTTGTTTGCACGCTAGTTGTCGTTCAGGGTGAATAATTAGGATAATAGGAATGATTGAGTCGAGTAGGAGTAACTTTTGGGCTGCTGTGAACTATTTAAAATGAACTGGTTCTGTTGTTTTATTTGTCTTCATGTTTTTAGGGCAGCACAATGATTCATTATCGAGCTTCGTGGAAAAGTATACGATCCGCGGTCAAGCATAGAGCTCTATTCAGCTGAAAAGAACCTCGTCACAATAAAACAACCTCAGCTTTATAGTAGAAAAAGCTTCAGTTGTAGTCATCTGGACTCAGTTTGAAAAAGTAGACGTTTCGACTCTCATCCAAGAGTCATTGTCAATAATAGAATTTAGGTCGAGAACGATATTTATACTGTTCTGTGGTAAGACCCGCCCATTGGGAGGAGCCTTCCTGAAGTAGAAAGAGTTGTTGGTTTCAACAGAGCCCATTGGGCTCCTCCCAATGGGCGGGTCTTACCACAGAACAGTATTAATATCGGAGTTCTCGATCTAAATTCTGTTATTGACAATGACTCTTGGATGAGAGTCGAAACGTCTACTTTTTCAAACTGAGTCCAGATGACTACAACTGAAGCTTTTTCTACTATGGAACACGCCTGGACGAATGAGGGATTACACCGACAAACCTCAGCTTTACTCCATATTTTGTCCTATTTCTTTGTTTTCCCGGCATTCCTTCCCAATAAGTCCAATCAAGAGTCGCTAATCAGAAGTCGCTAATCAAGGTTTGCAGGCTTCAAACAATGTCCAGGTGAAAATGAGCAGCAGAAACGTGATTGTCGCCATATGGAGGTTTGTTTTGAACTGAAACGAATGCCTTTGTTTACAGCGTTGCCGTTGGTTACAAGCCCCAGTCCTCTATGCAAACACATTTTCAGCAAAACTCTCAAATTTAGACAGCGAAATATAGTTTCTGCGCGCAACGAAAACAAGGACGTATGAGCTTCAATTAATACTAAAGAATTCATTGTTTTATTGTTTTTTGTCCCCCTAATGGCTTCAGAAACGATGTAATACACTGAAGCAACATGAATTATACACATTAACTAAATACTAAATGTCATTTCTGCAGTAAACGGTGTCATTGGGAGCGTTTTTCCCGCTCTTTCTACTTCCCCCCCGTGATATTTTAACGCGTTTAAGATCCTCGTTCGCCGTTATTCGACCGCGATTTCCACCGACGGCAGCGCTCCGCATTTTACGACAGAATAACAGTCATTTTGTAATTCCAAATCCACTCGGCGGCGCTGAGAGCTGCGGCCCCCAGAACACAGGATCACAAACACACAGCTCTCTGTCGCCGGGGTCGGCCCCCGACGACGACCAAAACGCCACAAACGGTCGGAAAACGCCGTGATTTACTCTGCAGCGCTTGAAAAAAACGGAATCATCTGTGAAATTACAAACTCAGAATTAAAGGTGGAGTTCTGCGGGGCCAACTTATGTATACTTTTGAACTTTTATTTATTTATTGAGACGAACATACAGAAACAGACACACTTTTATTAATCTACAGTAATGTTTTTCTCTTTCCGATCGAACACAAAAGCTCTTCTAAATGATTAAATCCGAGACTACTTATTGATTCTTATTCTGTGCTAAAGTGAAAGGCTTCTAAATGCTTTGTAGAATAACAATGAGTATTATTTTTTACTGAAAGGCAGTTTAATGGCGTCTGAGTTGTGAGGATTTTTTTAAAACAAGAGTTAGTTTTTGCATAAAACCATCGATCCTTCGCCCAAAGCCAAGAGAGTCGATTTATCAGATCTGAAAGCACATTTTAGGTATGTTAAGCAATACCAATGATTCAGTAAACGGTATATAAACATTTGAGGCTGTAACGTGACATTTTAGACACAGCAATAACATCTAAAAGACAAAGAGGTGGTGAAAAGTTAGTCATATCATCGATTTAAATCTATAATAGACTGTTTGTGGTTATAATCCTACTGCTTTTGTGTACTTTGACACTACTACTACTAATACCACGACTACTGCATATGCATCGAGTTATTTCCCCACAGAGACAGGACTCACACCGTGTTGCACCAGCCAAAAAATGCATAATAGAGAAGAAAAAAACATATATAAGTCGCACTGGAGTATGAAATGTGGTTGCAAGTGTGAAAATAACAAATAATATCACATATAAGTCGCACCGGAGTATAAGTATATAAGTATAAGTAAAAGTCGCACCCCGGCCAAATCTATGGAAAAAAAAAGGAGATAGAGGAAGTGCAGATTCTTCTTTTGCATTGCTTAGAGCCTAGAGCGCCCTCTTGTGGTTGTCAGTGTGAAAATAACAAATAATATCACATATAAGTCACTCTGGAGTATAAATCCAGATGAAACTGAAGCTTCAGTCAGTATTGTGATATATTGTGCAGCTCTAAAGGAAAATAAAGAAAGAATTGGGCCGAACAGCACAATTAATAAATTATGTCAAAATCTAGTTAAAAAAAAAAAAAAAAGAATAAAAGAAAAGTAAAGGGGAACGTGGATCTGGTCTTCGTTATTTTCCTTCATTCATGTTCTGTTTTTATCATTCAACAAATATCAATACATTTAGTCGACAACTTTAGTCGTAAATTTAGTTTACTTAGTTCAGTATATTATGGTTATTATCTATATTTTTTCTATCTGTTCTTTATAATTACGTGTTATATTTTTGTCAATACAATTAACGCAGCATTGAGACGAGCAGCTAACTGATCCTCTTCCAGAAAAGTTACGCAGTGCAACTTTAAGGATCGTTGGCGATTGCTCGTCGTTTTCTTTCCACGTGATTTGTTCTTTTCTTTTGCGATTCTATTCGAGGACTTTTTTCATTTATTTTTTGCAGTTGAATGGACGTACTCTCTCCCTTTCCGCTTATTGTCTTACCAAACCTTTGCATAAATAGATAAACCGATCTGTGCACGACCCTTGTGATCGTCATGGAGATTGCGTCCCGGCGCTTCACACCGTCGCTATCCTCTTCCCGTCATGTAATCCCATCGAACGGAGAGAGAGAACCGCCTTTTCACCTTCGAGTCATGTTCCTGTCGTCTGCCACTCAAGAGGAACGCCCTTGTCTCTGCCACCGCGCGGCAATTTGACCCGACGGCGAGAAGGAACGCTGCAGTTTGCCGAGGCTTTATCTAAAATTCTGATCAAATGTTGTCTTCCGTTTGAAACACGCTCACGCTCGTGGTTCAGGTGATGTCGAGGCGTCGTCCTCCGCGTTTGAAGGGTTTGAAAAAGGATCTACCGTGTCTGCGTTTTCTAGCACTTTCGCCTCACGACAAGACGATCTAAGGTCCAGTCTGCATGTTCTCTCTGCGTCTAAAGGGTTCCCTCTGGGTTCTAACATCGTCCCCTCCCGCCGAGCGATGACCGACAGGTTCTGGATGTGTGGGCGTGGCTCTGAGGAGCTTCTCTTGCTGTTTTTAAAGCCCGCACGTCGTCGTCGGGCTCGTACGCTCGCCCGACAGCTGAGGTTCTGACCATGTCCAGCTGGAGGTCTGGAGACGGGTCCTCGCGCTGCAACGAGGACCACCGCCCCGGACAGTTTGGACCCCAGAGGCACTGAAGGACGGGTCAAATGCAGAGGACACATTTTACCACAGGGTTATAATTCTTAACCTCGAGATCTTTATGAGGCACTAAGATAAGATAAGATAAGATAAGATAAGCTTCATTTGTACCACAATGGGGAAATTTACATTCTGCAACACAGAAGTATAATAATAAAAAAACAGACAACTTATTAAATAAAAACTCTTGTACTCTTAATAAAAATAACACTTTTATTTACAGCTGTTATATGGGCTGAAAATATTACGCCTGGATGATTGATTAAAGGTGGAGAGGAAATTCATTAGTGAAAGTGTGTTTTTTGTAATGTTTTCTTTAAGGCATTTAAGTGTAAAAATTTACAAAACTGCGCATATCTGAAAAGACATGACCTGAAAATAGACGAAAACCTTTATAAATTGTATAAAACGCCTGGTTTAAATGTTAAACTAGATCTTAATGAAACAACACAGTAATTAAATGAAATAATCATCATTTGTGTGAAAAAAACACAAACAGAACATGTAAGAACATCTGTTTCTTTATTGTGGCACACACACACACACACACACAGACAGACAGACAGACAGACAAGACAGACAGACAGACATTGTTGTTCTTTCTTATTTACAACATACAGAAATAGAAGCTTCAGTGAGGACCGAGCGCTTGAGGTTTTCTTCTGCTAATGAAGCTGTAACGCCCTTGACTCTCGCCGGGGTCTTCGTTCGGCCGTCACAGCTCGCCGAGGGGGAGTGTCCACGCCCG
The DNA here is from genome assembly GCF_026437365.1 of Eucyclogobius newberryi. Classification (NCBI taxonomy): domain Eukaryota; kingdom Metazoa; phylum Chordata; class Actinopteri; order Gobiiformes; family Gobiidae; genus Eucyclogobius; species Eucyclogobius newberryi. The sequence continues at coordinate 7,110,691 of NW_027315812.1, forward strand.
TCCCGCATTTCACCCTCACAATGAAAAGGTCGGGCCATTTACATAAAAAGTTGATAAACCACTTTAACTAGAAAAGGCCAGCGTCGCTCCTCCCACAACTTGTTTATCCCTCCGCTTTGTGCCGGACCGTCTCGCCGCGTTATTGATGGCCGCCTTCCCTCCCCGGTCCCCGCCCCCTTCCCCGGGCGAGATTTACGAGCGACGCGAGGAAGGCCCGCAATTTAATCTTTCAATGAGAAGTCGTAATAAGGCCATAAAACACCTGCCCAACCAGACTCGGGCAGCCGACCCAGCGACGCGGAGCGCGACCTCGGGATTTACAAGCCGCCGTCGCTGCCATCACCGCCGCCGCGAGTGGGCTCAGTGTCTTTAAATGTTTGGACAAGGAAGGGTCAAACTGCAGAGAGATGGAGGGCTTTTTGCAGCCTGTCGGTGTCAGTTTTAATAGAAATGTGTCTTCCTCTGCTATAATGTGTCGTGAAGAGGCACTGCTGTGTGTGCTTTTCAGTGCAGGGCTGGCGCTCGTCTCCATGGAGATGTTCTACACAATACACGTATCTATGTCGCATTAGAAGAGCCTCTAATGCAGGGATGTCCAAACTTTTTTCCACAGAGGGCAGCATTCTAAAACTTATACAGAGCAGAGGGCCACGGACAATGTGAATTTGTCAAATGACTGTGTGAATCTTTCAACATTTTGTATTTGACATAGTTTTGATGCCTCCACACCTTTAATAAGACTTGGAACATTAATATTAAGTTGGTCTAACGTCAAAATGCGTGAACTTTTGTAAAAAGTACTACTTTTTGTTGTTTGGACCAACTTAGCAGGAAGCTGGAGGGCAAACAAAAATTGGTCTGAGGGCCACATTTGGCCCCCGGGCCGTAGTTTGGACATGTCTACTCTAATGTTTTGATACGTTCAGATCAGCTTTACCCTCCTGTTGTTTGCATGTCCAGCTTTTAACCGCCACATATAAAACTCATATAAGGTGCATTTCAAGTCTTTACCAGGTGAAACTTTATAGACGTTTTGCCACTTCAAAAGAAGCCGTTAGAATCTTCTGTAAATGCCCCGACAAATGTGCTTTTGATCATATTAAAGACCTTAAAATGTCCTTGTTGACCGTTACGCTGAGAGGTTCAAAGTGAGAGAGAACCTCAGAGGAACAAGTGTGTTTTATAAAGGAAATGTAAGGAATAACTTACAAAACAGATTTATGGAAACATTTAAATACTCTAAAACAATTTACCGTGGGTTCTCTCCGGGTTCTCCGGCTCCTCCCACCGTCCAAAAACATGCATGTGTTAGGTAAAAATTGGTGACTCTAAATTGGCCCTAGTGAATGAATGTGAGAGTGAACTGTCTGTAATGTCTATGTCTCTGTGTTGTACCTGCGACAAGTTGGCCACTGTCCAGGGTGTACCCCGCCTAAGGCCCGAAGTCACTGGGATAGGCTCCAGTCACCCGCGACCCCAAAAGGGAACAAGCGGTAGAAAATGGATGGATGGATGGAAAACAATGTGCTCATTGAATTAACAGAATATTTTAAAGACAAACATTTTGATTAGTCCAAGGAACTCGCTGATAAAGACTTTTGATCTTAACAATTTAACAAGAAAATGTAATTCTAATGTCATAGGAAAATATCAGACTCAGAAAAGGTTTATTACCAATGAACAGAATTCACAAACATAGTAAGTTACTGTGATTCAGTGCAACATAAAACAATGAACAATGATAAAACAATATATCAAATCAAAAAGAAAAACTAAAAATGTACCATAGGATAAACAGTAAAAATAGGCTTACTTATGTACACAAAATGTACTGTTAAATGTACAGATGTAGTGCAGATAGTAATATAGAGACATTGAAGTTGTAAAATGCATGTTAGTAACTATATGTCTATATTATACATATATATGCATATGGAAAAGTGCTGTATTTGCTTGTGTAGATGGATCAAAACGCTCTGTGACAATCGTATACAAAAGATATAAAAACTATCATCAAAGACTTCATTTGAAACTGGATCACTTTGACAGAATTTTGGACGAAATGGGACGATTTCTTTGGGATTTGTGCTTTTTTCTTCTTTTTCTTTATCATTTGCTGGATGTCTACTGTCTGTTCTCCCTCTGGTTTTATTTTTCTCTTTCATTGTGTTTGTTTATGAGCTGTTAAAGAGGAAAAAAAGATTGAAACACTCTCATAGTGACGCTTCAGTCTCAATCATTAGCTGATGTGTTGCCGTCTTGTAAGTCATATTTTACGTTAATAGTTTCAGGCCAAATACGTCTTAAACTTCAGCCGTAACCCTTTCCATCTGTAAAATGCTTCCACTTTTTGACCTGTGTCTCACTTCAAACACTTGTTATTTGCATCTCCTTCTTTCGAGCGCAGGCCCGGCCCGACATGAACAAATATTAGCACGGCGTAACGTAGTGCCAGTGTCGACTGTACACGTTTGCTCCTAAAGTAGCTCTGGCACCTACTACACGGCTCCGTTTAATGGATAGACTCGCTGGACCAGAGCGCTACAGCAGCCGTTATTTCACTGAATAATTGCTTTCTCGCCAGCCAAACTTCGGGCACATACATTTGCGTCGGTCGGGTTTTTGGGGTCGCGCAGCGCATTAGCATAATTTTGTTGTTGGGGCTTAGATTTATAACTGCGGCGCTCCTTTTCTATGTTTTCTGCCTTGCACTTTTAATTATAACTGCTCTTAAACACCGGGCCGCGGAACTTAATAGAAAACCTAACAATTCAAGACCTTCAGACTTGTAATTAACAAAAGGTATTACTTTGCCCATTCAGATTATTCATGGACAAGTGGATTTGAATTAAACTTGTTCCAAATATTAGGGACCGGCTTAATGGCATTGTCTCCAAGAAAAAAGGTCGCTCAGAACAATGGGAGCTGGTGCTTTTGCTTCGAAGAAAGAACGTCCCGGGTTTGAGTCCCGAACAAGGTGAGCGAGGGAGGTTTGCACGTTCTGCCTGTGTCTGTATCTTGTACTAGTCGAGGACAATGAACTTATTCAGCCAACGAACACAATTGCACATTAGAGTAAAGTCCAAACAATCATCTCAGTTGCTTTTATCATTGATATTTAGATGTTATACGTACTTTAATACTTACAACACTCACACAAACTCTAAATTACTATCTCATCTTTTTTATTTTATTTTTTCTTCATCCTCTTCTTTTTCTTTTTCTTCCTCTTCTTTTTCTTCCTCTTCTTCTTTTTCTTATATTTCTTCCTCTTCTTTTTTCTTCTTCTTCCTTTTCTTCTTCTTTTCCTTTTTTTTCTTCTTGTTTCTTTTTCTTCTATTTCATCCTCTTCTTTTTTCTTCTTCTTCTTCTTCCTTTTCTTCTTTTCCTTCTTCATTTCCTTTTTCTTCTTCTTTTTCTTCTTGTTTCTTTTTCTTCTTCCTTTTCTTATTTTCCTTTTTCTTTTTCTTCTTCTTCCTTTTCTTCTTCTTTTCCTTTTTCTTTTTCTTCTTGTTTCTTTTTCTTCTTTTTCTTCTATTTCATCCTCTTCTTTTTTCTTCTTCTTCCTTTTCTTCTTTTCCTTCTTCATTTCCTTTTTCTTCTTCTTTTTCTTCTTGTTTCTTTTTCTTCTATTTCTTCTTTGTTATTTTCTTTTTCTTCTTCTTTTCTTCTTCTTGATGATAACCCAACTGAACAAAACTTTCTTCAAAAACCCTCCAAATCCCTTCCTCAAAGCTAGATTACCCAGCTTTTCTCTTGTATTCGCCTTTTGGCCACTTCCGTTGTAATGGCACTTCCGGTCCAGCAGGGAATCTGATCTGTGGAGAACGAGGGAAAAGTATGGCCGCTAAATTAGATTGATTTGTGTAAAATGTCCAAAGTTCATGTGACCAACAAGTCAACACTTCACCAATTCCCTAGACGGCACGAAAACGGCTTTTTAGTCTTTGTAGAAGTTATTTCCTCTGGAGGTCGGCAGCTCTATGTTCACTAATACAACCGGAAGAAGGATTACGTCAGATGGCGGCGCTGAGGCGGGTTTCCGGAATAAAGTGATTATGAGTAAATTATTTTTTTCCCCCCATAAAGTCCGCCGTCTAGTGTAAGTATAAAACACAGAAAAAGACCACTGGATGAATGTTTTAAGAGGTAACTTCATTCATCCAAGTAGCTTCTTCGGTTCCCCTGACAGAGCACTTATACTTTGCCCCATTTCTAATATTAAGGCTGTGTTCTGGTACATGACCACCAGAGGGCGCGCAAGGTCAGGTAGAGAGTTTACAGAATGTACACATGCAAACTACAGCAGTTTTTCGATCGCATCTGTTGGAAAAGAGTCAAGAAAACGAGGTTAGAAACGATTTGATCAATTTTGCAGCTTGTTCTCGTCCCATTTTAAAGAGTTGCACTTCCACTGCCGCTCTGTGCTCACTACTGCCCCCAGTGGCCAACATAAAAATCATACACGGGCCAAATGATGGAAAAAACAACACAGAAGGACGTGCGTACGCGTCTGGAACGTAGAGCACGACTGAGCCTTGACACACCACGGCACCGAGCGTCTGTATCTCGTGTTGTCGATCGCAAAACCCGTGAGACAGAGTTGTGCGCGGCGGCTGTGTGCGCGGTGGTTGTGCGCGCGGTGGCTGTGTGCGGCGGCTGTGTGCGCGGTGGTTGTGCGCGGCGCCTGTGTGCGCGGTGGTTGTGTGCGGCGTTCCCGTCCGTCCAGAAATGCGCCTGGAAACGTACGCACGCGAAGAGCTAGGAACTAATTAAACCCATTTACTTCCTTACTAACGTCGCCCTTCCACGGCTTCAAAAATCCGTTACCGCGGCTTTACCGTTGCCACTTGGGTAATCCTACATCAGGTTAATTTAAAAGAACGGCCTCCCTGTTGACGACGGGAACATATTAAGAGCCGGCCCACAATCGCAATCTCTGTCCCGGCTAATGTGCATTGCGTGGAATCAGGAAACGGAACAGCTAGCAAAAACGGCTAATAGCGCCATCCATCTACGTAATTCCTTCAATATATTCTGTCCTCTTAAGGTAATGGACTTTTCCCCCGTATCGCCCGAACCATATTCCCCCCCCCCCGGTTTGGCTAATGCCGCGATCAGTATCACTTACGAGGCGGCGGCCGGACTCCTCGACGTCGAGCGGCTGCAGCAGTGTAGTGTTGCGAATCCGGGTCGAAAATTGCATTCGGCGCGCGCGTTGTATCAATATCATCGCGAGGTTTAATCAAGTGTGATATGAGAAAGGGGGAGTGCGCCTTTAAGTGTCCTGGCAGGCGATCGATATTTAACGGGAGATGGGGCGGCGCCGATGGGAGGCGTCGGGTGGCGTTCTGCGCGCGTCGACGTCGTGAAGGAAGGTCCGGACGCTCGAATCGCTGCATCGTTCCGGACTATTTCTGAACCGTGTTGGCGTAATGTGGGCGTACTGTGATGATATATGTTCGCCAGATGCGCACGTCTTGCAAATCAGTTTAATTGAGCGCTTTTTAACGTATTATCAGAAAAATCAGTCCAATTCCGGTTGATGTATGAGATTTCATTGAAGTTAACGCTAAAAGAAGCTCTATATCACAACTATTTACCGTCCTTTTTTCTTTGGTTTGAGTTTGATTAGTGGCGTTTCAGTTTTCTCGCTTGGCACGTGACCTTTTATGATCGCGTTTCATTTCTTTGATGGTTTTTTAATTATACAACAATCAAAACGGATCCTTAATGAGAAATCACGGCGGCGCGTGACCGGATCAAGTAAACAACAGGCTTAAACAAGACAAATAAAAATACATTGCTGAGCCACATCTGGTTGTCATGGAGAGAGAACCGGCGAGACGACGAGCTTCGACAAACTTTTAGAATGCGTCGGGGCGATTTATTTATGTTTTTAAAGACGGCAAAACTCTGCATATTTAGGGTCTTAACAAAACCACAGGATGTAAGTTGTGTCTTGTTTTTGTTCGTGGTACAAAGTGGTGTTAGCAGAAGCTTTTAAAAACTTGTAATTCATCCAAGGTTCTCGCAAATAAAGGCTTTTGACCATTAACAAGAACAAATTAACAAGAAAGCTGAGCCGTTTCAACCCAGGGGCCACAATAAAGCGTTGATAAGAATGAGCACATGTTCATCTTACGGGACTATTTCATTGCCAATATGTTTTTCAAGGAATTGTACTTCTTGGTTGAACTTTTTGGACACTGCTTGAAGTAATAGTATTCTTACTTGAGTTGTTTTCACGTAAAGTAAGAGTTTGTGTTCCTCTTCCAGTTTGTATCAGAATCAGAATCAGAAAAAGGTTTCGTGAGTCAAACACGATTCATAAACTTAAATTCATAAACATTCTTCGGTGATGACAATATTGGGTTAAATCGGTAAATAAGATAAACAACTGTACTAAATACTTGGATTGATTTGTGTTTCTTGCACTTCTCTTTCAGATATGATTATGTTTTTCTCACGTTTGCCTCATTTTCCTTTGAAAATGTTGTGAACATTTTGTGCGTTATTTACCATTTGAATAAGCTTCACATTATATATCAAATGTTACATCCAGACAATCATTCTTAATGTTACTCTTACTTGAGTACCGTATTTTCCGGACTATAAGTCGCACCTTTTTTCATAGTTTGGCCGGGGTGCGACTTATGTGATAATTAACACATTTGTCTACTTAAGGAGTTTGTGGAGTTGTTTAGAAGTGACACAGAGGAAGAAGAATTCAATGGATTTAGTGATTTGGGGTAAAACTGATGCTTTGGTAAACTTGTTAGCATGTTCTTTATGCTATAGTTATCTGAATAACTGTTCACATGTTACATTAACATACCAGACACTTACCACAGTTCTGTCTGTGCCTCATGTAGCTGAAGGTGTTAGCGTTAGCATACGTCATGTAGCTGAAGGTGTTAGCGTTACCATACGTCATGTAGCTGAAGGTGTTAGCGTTAGCATACGTACACCTATTCACCATGTTTTCTCATCTGTTATTATTTTAACCTGCATTTCAAGATGAAATGTCTGTTCTTGGTCTTGGCTTTTATCAAATTAATTTACCCCAAAATGCGACTTATACTCCAGTGCGACTTATAATATGTTTTTTTCTTTGCTATTGTGCATTTTTTTGGCTGGTGCGACTTATACTCTGGATAATACGGTAATAGTTTCAGTTTGTCTTTGCACTTCTACTAGAGTAATTGTAACTTTTCTCTTACTCGAGTACATTTTGTGGCTACTCTTCCCCCTCTTCTCACCTCTGCTCATATATAACGCTAACGTGAAGCCCATGACCGTGCAGCACGAGCCTCACTCACCGCACCCTCCTCGTACTCCCGCACTAGTCAAATTCCATTATTTTACTTCTAAATTCCGAGCGAGCAGCGATATCTCCGTGCAGAAGGCGGCCTAATCCCGCCAGAGCCGCACACCCCGGCGCCGCAGCCTGTACCTCCCGCTCGTCACGCAGCGAGTTTATCAGTCAAATCTCTCCATTTGGTCCCTTATATTGCGGCGGCTGTCCTCGCTCCATCTTTCTATCTCGGGCGCACACATTTCCAGGGCGTATCTATCAAAGCCGGCCCGGCGCGCGCCCCGCTCCCTCAGCCCCCATTACCTGACTGAGGCATGACACGGGGCAGATAGTGTGCGGCGGGCTGTCAGACGCCAACGAATGAGTCGCCGGACTAATATCGATCAGCTGTAATAAGCTCGCGAGGCCACTGACATACAGCTTTCTTTCCATCGGCAGATTGTGCTACGTAGATGTGCTTCTGCTAGAATTCACAGCGTAGGATTGGGAGGAAAGGGGAACGTAAATAGAGAAAAATGTTACATAGATTAGGACTAAACCGGGACAGGAAGACAGTTTCAGGTGGAAAATATGTTGAAAAATGTATAGAATCACCATTGTTGTTCTGGATATATGAATATTAAGCGTGTTGTCCATTGTGAAAACTTTGAAAATGACAGCAAAAAGAGCTGATTTAAAAATGTAAATGAACAGAAATGAGTTATGAATATGCTTGGGTACAAATTGTGCTCTACAAATAATAAAATAAACTTAGTAAAGTAGTCTTCCAAACAAGGGTATGAAGTGATACGTCGGCCCTTTTGTGGTCAACTTTATTCTAAATTTGAACTTCGACCCCAGACAACTTACAAGCATATTTCAACGCTAACATGACGCACTGTTAAAATATCGTTTGAAACATGACTCACTGTTAAAATATCGTTTGAAAATGATCTGTTCTGTTCTGCTTCACTTTTGCTGTGGTTTAGCTCAGATTAGCTTCACAGTGCAGAACGTAAACTGAAAGCAGTGCCTCCTTTGTCACTTTGACTAGCTTGGAGGCTAACGACAGGGGGAGATAAAGGACATTTAAACTCACAACAATTAGTTTCCTCAACATACAGGAACATCTTATTCAAGGTCGAAGCAAAAGTGCTAAACGTGAGCGTCGCTGCAGTGTTCCCGTTGTTCATCTGGTTCACTAAAACTGTTTACTTGAGTTTTGTTTGTAGATATAGACTTCATTCATTCATCCATTCAAGCCGACCATGTTTTACGGGACACAAATCACATAAAAAAGACTGTAATCAAAACACAAAACACTATAATTATGTAATAAACAGCATGATATAACAAAGTAAAGTGCATCGTTTCACGTCATCGCCGTCTATAAGCGGAAAGTGCTGCTGTGGCGCGACGTAGAGCACTGGAAAGCACCAGCAGATGATCCAACGGGCCGTTCATGCGCGCTAATGTCCGAGTGAGCCGTCTCTGTGGATAAATGTCCTCCAGAACGGTCAGCTCACCTCGCGCATACTCCCCCTGCTGGCCGAGCGAGCCCACTGCAGCGCTCACAGTCGTCGCGTCATCTGCAGATTGCGTGGGGCCTGACGTCGTTGTTGCACGTTCTCCTTCATGCGTTTGCGCTTTCCTGTGGATTCTCTGGTTAGGAAGTCCTGACCAAGACCCCGGCTCAACTCCCGGTCCAGCTTTAGCCCCTTTTTAGTCCTTTATTTGCTGCGTTTAAGCCGTAAACTAGATAAATGTGAAAAGTCTTGAGTGTGTTTTCAGTATGTATATTAGGATCTGGGTTGCACCGAGCGGGAGGCAGCACCTGCAGGACTCGCACATGACAACACGCTGCCACTCTCCCGCCGTAGGACACTCGTCTCGGCACCGCTCAAGGATATACTTAGAATTGATAATAAAATAAGGAATAAAAATGAGGCAGCGAGGGGACGAGGGCTGCATGCCGAGAGCGGAGGAAGTGCACTGGAAGTTCATGGAAAGTGAGGGGACAGCAGCTCAAGTGGAGTTTGTGCGCGTGTTACGGAAATGTCAAAAGTCTGGTTGTCACGGTAACCGGCGACGGCCGGCGTGACTCGGGTGCGCCGTAGCAGAGGAGTTATTACTGATATTGTTCATTGTCACTCAAACGAGGCAGTTTAATGACATCTAGTGTGACAACAAAGACGACAATTTTGTGTTGACCAAAAGCAATTAAGATAATCAGCTTAATATTCATATTCAGCAAAACATTTCAATGGAGAAAAGTGACATTTTGTGTATATTTAAAGCCAACAATGTAAATAATAATCTGGCCTTAATGTGTTAAAATAAAGGTAAAATCAGAACCATTTTTTTATACAGTGGTATAATTTGTATTCTTATTGATGCATCTAATTATCATTATGTGTTATTTATTTTCCTTTGTGCCTCTATAAAGTGTGTCCAAGTCACACTTTAAGACGGAAAAGGTTGTGGGTTAGATTCCGTGACTTTAAATTGATACATTATGCCACCTTTTTTTCATTTCAATTTCAAAGATAATCTGCCTAAAATATTTGAAAAATGTTGAAAAATGTGGCACTTTATATTTATTTCAAGCCAACATTGTCAATAATAATGTGATTTTTTTAATGTTTTTTTCTGTCTAAACGTCTGGACAATGTTTAAATGTCATGCTAGCCAAAGAGGTTGTTAGTTAGCTTCTCCGTTAGCCGTTAGCTGTTAGCCTGAGTAATGTCCAAATGCGTCCCTTTTAAACTGAAATATGTTGCAGAATGTATGAATGTATAAGAAATCCATTCCCGGGACAAACTGCCCATTGAAGTGGAATGGTTTGGAGTTATGGAGTTGTGGGTCAGGCAAAGTGCAGGGCCGTGAAGAGGTTTTCACACTAACTTTCCGCATAAAGGGCGAGCGGAGAGCGTTCTAGCATCAAAGTTATGGCATTAAAGTTGTGACAAAGGCGCGGTTGTAGAGCGGTCGATAGTCTTGCCAAGCAGCGTGAAGGTTTTGGGTTCAAATCCCGGCCACAACGACACAGGGTGGAGTCCGCTCGTCCTTTCATGTCAAATCGCAAAAACGTGCGTCTTCAAAGCTTCGAGTTTAGTCCTGAAGTCTTTGTAATTTTTAATATGTTGGTGTGTAAAGATGTGCACTACTAACTACAGTGTTCAGTGATTTGCATGTGTTTTTTCTTGCCCTTAATGGATTTTAGATGGATAAATAAAATAAATAAACAAAACAATAAATAAATAAATAGATAAAATAAAATAAATAAATAAATAAAAATAAAAATACATAAAATACAATGAATCAAAAATAAAATTAATTCATAAATGAATATATACAATAATGAATAACTGTGCCTATCCGACTGTGTCGAGGGAGAACTATCCAAATTAAAATGAAAAAAAAGTCCCTAATAATTGGTTGACAGCAAACCAGTCCATAGCTTAACTTGTTTTTTGTTTTGTTTTTTTTGTGACTGTTTTTTTGACTGTAAATAGTGTTAATAGTGTATAATAGTGTTGCAATAGTGTTTGACCAGCACAGTACCAGTTATGGCTGCAAGAATTGAACTGCAATTGCATTTGAAATGGTCGCAATTAGTAAATTGCAAAGAGAAATCTCAATTGCTCAAGTCCAAATCACAAGCAACAAAATATCCTGTCCTGTTACATCTAAATGTGTTAAGCTTGTAGTTTAGAAGGTCTACAAACGTGGAATTCTTGCATTAGTTTAGCAGTTTCCTCAAATGGTAAATCACAAATCTAATTGCAATGTTTGTCAAAAAAAAAAAAGAGTAGAAAAACACACAACTCTATTCTATACTTCCCCCTTTCCTCACAGATGCATCCAATTTATTTAGACTTTTATTTAACAACGATAAAAAAGTTCTTGTGTGTAAAAACATTGGCGCAGTACCTTATTTCCTTTTTCTTTCTAAACTTTCTTCATCTCCCGCTGCTCCAGACATCCCTCCTCAATATTTATGAACTGTTTATAGACTTTTATGTAAATCTGAGCCAGCTGGTTTTCGGTGTCATAAGTTGTGAAGCGGGAGTGGCCGCGCGGCGCTCTTGTCAAACGCCATCCTTCACGAAAGCCTCCGCTCTTCGCCGCCGAGGTGACACGCTCGTAATCCGCCCACAAAGACGACACCGACCGCAATCAATTTAGCCCCAGAAGTAAACACGCATTCAGGCCGGTGACCTTCACGTTCGCTCTCCACGCCGGCTTATTCCGCCACAAAGTGCGGGAATTCAAAAAACGAAAATGTGCCTCTTTTGCCAGACAAGACACGAGTTGCCGCGGACGATTATTTGCATTTAAATTGAGGAAGAACAAGACGAACAAGCGCTTTCGTTCTTGGGGCGAGACACACGCTAGCCGCGCGGCCAGTTAGCGGCTACCCATACGCATTCCCGCGACGCACACCGCCTGTAATCCTGCTAGCTGAAATCCAATTACAGCATTTTCTACAGGCTTGGTTACATTTTCCACTGGAATCGCTCAAATTAATCAATATGCCGCATTTGGAATGAGGGAACATGCGCCTCTGGAAATACCACAGGAATAAAGAATAAGGAGAGTTAGCGGTAGCTCTGAGCAAATTTGTGGCAATAAAACATCTTAATGGGGGGATATTCGGAGTCATTAGGATTGGCGGTAAATAGGAGTGGACTCTGGTGGTTGAGGCTTGAGAGTGTGCTGAGAAGAACAGGTCGCTTTTCGGAAGGCCGGCTCCCGCTTGTCTGGCCGACCTGGTTTGGTTGTTTTCGTAGGGTAAAAATGGTCTGGGAGCTGCGGAAACAAAGCAAACACACACAAAAAAAACGCGCATTCTCCAGCTACAAGTTGGGTTGACGTCTTCTGGTGGGACAACTTCCGATGGGGCGTCTTCCGGTGCAGCGTCTTCTGGTGTTGCGTCTTCTGGTGTTGCGTCTTCCGTTGGGGCGTCTGGGGCGTCTTCTGTGTTGCGTCTTCTGTGTTGCGTCTTCTGTGTAGCGTCTTCTGGTGTTGCGTCTTCTGTGTAGCGTCTTCTGGTGTTGGGTCTTCTGTGTAGCGTCTTCTGGTGTTGGGTCTTCTGTGTAGCGTCTTCTGGTGTTGGGTCTTCTGTGTAGCGTCTTCTGGTGTTGGGTCTTCTGTGTAGCGTCTTCTGGTGTTGCGTCTTCTGTGTAGCGTCTTCTGGTGTTGGGTCTTCTGTGTAGCGTCTTCTGGTGTTGGGTCTTCTGTGTAGCGTCTTCTGGTGTTGGGTCTTCTGTGTAGCGTCTTCTGGTGTTGGGTCTTCTGTGTAGCGTCTTCTGGTGTTGGGTCTTCTGTGTAGCGTCTTCTGGTGTTGGGTCTTCTGTGTAGCGTCTTCTGGTGTTGGGTCTTCTGTGTAGCGTCTTCTGGTGTTGCGTCTTCTGTGTAGCGTCTTCTGGTGTTGGGTCTTCTGTGTAGCGTCTTCTGGTGTTGCGTCTTCTGTGTAGCGTCTTCTTGTGGGGCATCTTCCGATGGGGCGTCTTCTGTGTAGCGTCTTCTTGTGGGGCATCTTCCGATGGGGCGTCTTCTGTGGAGCGTCTTCTGGTGTTGCGTCTTCTGTGTAGCGTCTTCTGGTGTTGCGTCTTCTGTATAGCGTCTTCTGGTGTTGCGTCTTCTGGTGTTGCATCTTCTGGTGTTGCGTCTTCTCTGTAGCGTCTTCTGGTGTTGCGTCTTCTGTGTTGCATCTTCTGGTGTTGCGTCTTCTGGTGTTGCGTCTTCTGTGTTGCGTCTTCTGGTGTTGCGTCTTCTCTGTTGCGTCTTCTGTGTTGCGTCTTCTGGTGTTGGGTCTTCTGTGTAGCGTCTTCTGGTGTTGGGTCTTCTGTGTTGCGTCTTCTGGTGTTGCGTCTTCTGTGTAGCATCTTCTGGTGTTGCGTCTTCTGGTGTTGCGTCTTCTGTGTAGCGTCTTCTGGTGTTGCGTCTTCTGTATAGCGTCTTCTGGTGTTGCATCTTCTGGTGTTGCGTCTTCTCTGTAGCGTCTTCTGGTGTTGCGTCTTCTCTGTTGCGTCTTCTGTGTTGCGTCTTCTGGTGTTGCGTCTTCTGTGTAGCATCTTCTGGTGTTGCGTCTTCTGGTTTTGCGTCTTCTGTGTTGCGTCTTCTTGTGTTGCATCTTCTGGTGTTGCGTCTTCTCTGTAGCGTCTTCTGGTGTTGCGTCTTCTCTGTTGCGTCTTCTGTGTTGCGTCTTCTGGTGTTGCGTCTTCTGTGTAGCATCTTCTGGTGTTGCGTCTTCTGGTTTTGCGTCTTCTGTGTTGCGTCTTCTGGTGTTGCATCTTCTGGTGTTGCGTCTTCTCTGTAGCGTCTTCTGGTGTTGCGTCTTCTCTGTTGCGTCTTCTGTGTTGCGTCTTCTGGTGTTGCGTCTTCTGTGTAGCATCTTCTGGTGTTGCGTCTTCTGGTTTTGCGTCTTCTCTGTAGCGTCTTCTCTGTAGTGTCTTCTGGTGTTGCGTCTTCTGTGTTGCGTCTTCTGGTGTTGCGTCTTCTCTGTAGCGTCTTCTGGTGTTGCGTCTTCTGTGTTGCGTCTTCTGGTGTTGCGTCTTCTGTGTAGCATCTTCTGGTGTTGCGTCTTCTGTGTTGCGTCTTCTGGTGTTGCGTCTTCTGTGTAGCATCTTCTGGTGTTGAGTCTTCTGGTGTTGCGTCTTCTGTGTTGCGTCTTCTGGTGTTGCGTCTTCTCTGTAGCGTCTTCTGGTGTTGCGTCTTCTGTGTTGCGTCTTCTGTGTAGCGTCTTCTGGTGTTGCGTCTTCATGTGGAGCGTCTTCCGATGGGCCGTCTTCCGGTGTTTTATTTATTGTCAAACAGGAAGTAAGAGCCAAAAGCAGTGCTCTGATTGGCTGTGCTTCGGCGGTCCACCCCAGCTTCACTTTGACGACTGAAAAAAACGTTATCAAGCGTGAATACAAAGGGTTTTGGACTGAAATACCTTCTTCCTCCTTTTGCGGTTTGAAAATCAGGTACTACAACTTTAAAATGAAGTTATTACTGTTGAATTAAAAGTGTTTAGGTCCCATAAAACCACTCATATTGACTAAAGGAATATGGAAACGGATGTAGACGTTTGGAGTGAATCGGAAGCTCGTTTTAATTACCGGATGCGACTCGATTCACGGCTGCGACTGGAGTAAGAAACGAGACCGTGCGCTTGGCTAAGTCTCCGGTTGTGCGTACGACGTGTGCGCGGCCTCGTCCTAATTGTGTTCTGTCAACTTTTTCAACAATTAATTACACAACTGAATCTTTTTCCACAGTTAATTTACTATCAGAGCGTTCCAATTACCAAAATAATGACTTAAAGATTGCTAAACACGGATCGTCAAGTTGTTTTTGGACAAACTCTTGTGGTTAATCCAACTTAATTATGGATGATTTTATAAAAACCCAAAGAATAAATTATGTTGAAATCATGTTGATCCTTACAGTTGATTCTATTTGCATTGAAACACATGTTCAACTTCACCTTTTGCTTAAAGGTGTAATGGACGATTTTTCGGCGATTTGAGAACTCAGGAGGAAGTGCGCATGTGCACTCCCCCGTGCGGACCGATACAACACACACGTGCGTTTGTTTATTAGCGCAACGGATCACATCGCATCTCTCGTCTCCCGTAGATTTCCGTCTTCTTATGAGTCAGCTCGAACAGTCTTTCTCCGTCTTCATTTTGCCCCGTACACTGAGGGAACTATGTTATGATAGATCAATGCGCTTAGACACGCGGAAATGTGGGACGAGCCAGAACGAGGCTGCAGGTGAGCAGTAGGTGCGTTTTATGATTGATACGTGGCAGGACTAATCGGCAGTCCACGCCACGAGGAAATAAGACTCAGATTTGAGCCAAAAAAAATCGTCAACCTTTAAATATTCCATCTTGAAAAACGTGAATACGATACAGTTATTGTTACAAACTTACAATTACTGTATGTTCCACACTATAAGGCGCACTCAAAAGCTATTAATCCGGTGCGTCTTTTATATGAAAAATGATTGAAAATAGAGCATTCATTGACAGTGCGCCTTATAGTGCGGAAAATACGGTAAAACTCGTCCACATCGTATTTTCCGGACTAAAACATGTACACATATAAGTCGCACTGGAGTATAAGTTGCATTATTGGGGGAAATGTGTTTGGTAAAATCCATGACAAAGAACAGACATTTAATTTTTGAAATGCAATTTAAAATAATAAGAAATATCCACTTAGAGCCTAGAGCGCCCTCTTGTGGTTGCCAGTGTGAAAATAACGAATAATATCACATATAAGTCTCTCTGGAGTATAAGTCGCACCCCGGGCCCTATGGAAAAAGGTGCGACTTATAGCCAGAAAATACGGTATTTGCAGCTCGTGAAGCGTCTCCACACGCTCCGTCGCCGTCGCTCGTTCCCGAAAAAACTTAACGCCGTTCTTTATAAATAACGTGTACAAACTGGGTTACAATAAACATCCGCGCCAACTCCTCGCGGAACATGGCGGGGGGCCTCTTTGCATCCTCTCGCAACTTTTCCGATGAATCACAAACTCCGGAGACGAACACAATCGGACGCGAGCGCGATTAGTCAAACGGACGGCGCGGGTTTTGGAGTTTCTTTGCTACCTGCGTCTTTTTATAGCCTTCGTTTTACATTTCCTGCGGATGATGAAGGAGTGAAACCCGTGTTTGCCGCGTCCTCTCCCCAAACGAATGCATAATGTAGTGAATATCTTACACCGCTTTTGATTTACTGGTGGAACTGGTCGTATTTGCTCTCGACCCAAATGCGTTAAACTGGGATAACTGTAAGAAATGCAGAGTTTTCTGTCGATCTCTGAAACTTAGGGGACTTTTAAGAGCTTTAACTTCTTTATTCACTGACTCAAAGTTGTATTGAGAGTGCTTCCTGCAGGTTCGAGTCGTCTTTACTCTCCAACGTTCGAGACGCCGTCGCTCCGCCCCCCGATACGTGCTCATTAATCTGTATTATTCATTCATCATATGTTTTATTCTTTGTCTAATCGTTGATGCGTGTTGGCTTTAGCAGTGTCACTTTGCCCTTTCAGCCGTGGTCAGAGGTCAAAGTGAAGCTGGAGTGGACCAACAGCCAATCAGAGCACTGCTTTTGGCTCTTACTTCCTGTTTAACAAGAAATAAAACACTTCATTAGTAGCTGCAGACAGCACGCAGTGGTCTTATTTTGTCACAAAGTTCTGCTTTTACATTTCACTCATTTATTTAAAAAAAAAAAAAGTTAGGTACCCAAGCTTTAATTAGCCTGAACTTAATTAAGTTTAGACTTGAATCATGACTAAACATGAATCAGTCAGTTCTAATTAAAATGTCATCGCCGACTGGGCGAAAAAACGAGTCGCTTCGGCATTCTCCGGACAACGGCTCGGCGGCCAATCAGAGCCAAGCACAGAAATTTCGTCGACCAATCAGCGCGCAGCATGCACATTTTCACTTGTAAACAGTGAAATGTAATGGTGGACTATTGTCAAACGCTTCCTGGCCCAATTTAATGATAATATTCCCTTTTTTCTTAGATCTAGCATCTCTATCTAAAAGCCTGCGTGTCATAGAGTGTCATAGATCATGTATAGCAGACAAAAGCATAGTTTGGCTTCTTTAACACGCTAATTACATGTGAGTAAAGTGTTAATTCAAACGTTTTTAACTCCAGTGACAGATGTAGCGACCCAGTTCTTCCTTTGTTGTAGTTCTATTTGAGTTGTGTTGTGACTCTTGCATCACTGTGGATCATTTGCACATTCACAACAAACACGGAGGCTTTTGCCAATAACACTTCCTTTTAAACACTACAGTTCTATACTTTCCGTTCATTCAGGAGTGTTTTTCCTCCTGTAACGATGAGCATATGTTCGGAGCACTGGCAGCAGTTAAAAACGGTTAAACCAGATCCATATGCGATCGGAAGCATCTCATTCTCACTCCAATCAAAGGTGAAAAAGATGTTTCTACACATTTAATTATATTTCTATGGCATTAATATCCACATACTTAAAGCCAAATAAAATAAATACTGTGTTTCCGGTAACATTGGAAAAAAAAAAAATCAGGTAGGTAAGGTCGGATTTTTTTATTTTTCTCAATATTTTTATTTTTTTTAAATCCTCGCACAGGTTTTGCAAACAGTTCTCTTTTTCTCAGAAGTGAGCGCTTGGTGACAGCCTGAGCGTTGTTGTTGTAGTCTGGGGCGCACTGTGCAGTCACAACGGCATCATCTGATACCTCAGCATGATAAAAACGTTGAAAAATGTCTTACAGAGTTCTACTTTCACTATTTTTCTTATTGTCACTGGACGATGTGAGCACTTTTCGACAGTCACGCCAAATAAACTTCACATCGTGCACATCGCCCCCGCCATGCCAGCCAGTCTGCACGCTGACCAAAAAAGAGCATCTGCGCAGGTTTTTCGCGCAAATTGAGAGGTTGTGCCCGTAGGTAAAACAATCAATCAAAATCAAAAGTGCGGCGATTTTCATATCTCACGATCCCCACGGATGATTTTTTTCCCCGCAGCTTTAGGATTCGCTCTCACAATTTGACATTCTCAAAACGTACGGCCGGTAAATATGCGATAAAAATGTTTAAGGTCAGGTTTTCATTATTTTGAAATTCAGGTCGGTCGGGTTACCGGAAACACACGACTTTTTTTTTTGGGCCTACATCAGAACGAGATTATGAACTGGGGAAGGTGACAAGTGAGTTAGAAAATACTTGTTTTATTATCTATTATTATTTGTATTCCCACTATCTTATTATATATATATATATATATTTATATATATATTTATACTGACCTCTATTCAACCTCAGTAACTATATGAAACTACTACTTATTGCCGCTATTGATTTTATTACTGTTATTACTTTCATGTATCCTGTGTATTATCTTCTGATCATTATGAATACACCTATGAGTTTTCCTGGTTGTATATTATATAACTTACTTTTTATATATATATATACTATTACTTTTTTGTTCATGTTGTTTTCCTCTCAAACTGTTTTTTTTAGACTTCTTGTAATGTGATATTGTCAGCGACAAAATGCACAATTCAATAAAAAGTTGATAAAATAAATAAAGAAATAACTTCAGCAGGCAGTTCTGGACAAACAATGTTTTTGATTTGTTACTTACCGTGACATATATCTGACTCACAGTTACTCATCCACATTTAATAGAAATTGTTCAAAATAAAAATGTGTTTACGACCGCGCGCAATTATTTACAAGAGACTCTAGACTGGTTTCAGATTACGTCCTCTGCCGTTTGTCGTTGTATTTTTTCCAATTTGAAATAAGTCATGATTCAATTATCGTTTTTAAGCTGTTGACGGTCATGTTCAAATTACTTTTTCTACACTTTTAATTACTTAGCCACACGAAAACAAACTTTCCCACAAGTGTTTTACCTCCTCGTTGGAACAAAGTCGTTCTGAAGCGTTCACGGAAAAAGCAAATCTCAAAGAGGTCGTTGTGTTTGAGACTTGTTTTTGAAAGCGTTTTAGAGCTCGGTGAGTCGTGTCGTGGGACTGTAGTATATCTTAGTTAAATACAGGATGGATAAATAGGATTAAAAGCCCCAAATGAAGCTGTGGATCACTGCAACTGCTGCATAACTCCAACTGGAACGGCAGAGTTCTAGTGAGAAAACAGACAAAAGCACAAACAAAAGAAAAAAGACACTATAGTTAAACCCCCTGGCACTTTATGATAGATTTACCCCCAAAAAATCAAATCTATGATGGGTTTATGTATTTAATATTGCATGTCATTTGAGCATTTGCACTTTTATCGTGTTGTACTTTTGAGTTATTGTGACATTCCCTTTTATTTCGCCTCATTTTCTCTCTTTCTGTGCATTATTTATTTTGCGTCTGTTTGTTTAACATGTTTTTTTTAATGTGGTGAGAAGTACTTTTTTCTTTTCTTATTTTGTACTGCAATACACGTTTAATGAAAAGTAAAAAGTACTTTGAGCAAACAAAAAATAGGACTGAAAAAAATCTGCCTTTTAAAAAATCAAGCTCATCATGACACAAAACAAACAAAAATGTACAAAAAATAAATGAATATGTATGTAATGTGTGTGCAGGCTACTGTATATGCCTCTTGTTTGTCTGAAATGTATCGCACTATGTCATTAAACGTGTCTATCTCCATGGAGACGAGCAGGGGATGATGCGGCATGAGCTCAGGTTCAGTTAAGAATGCATGTTTTCCAAGGTATTTTTGAAGATTTTGTTTTGCAATATAACCAGGCGTAATTCACTAAGACAGACACGTTTAATGCCATACCGGGGAACATTCTGAGCAAATCGAGAACATCTCCATGGAGACCAGCGTACGGCCGGTCCAGTAGAACACACGCAGCGCAAACTCATTCGGGACACCACAGAGGAACTATAACCGAGCTTTAAAGGCAATCGATATAAAAACACTTCACCATGGCAACATCCTTAGCAAATACAAAAATGCTCGGTTTTGAATATTTTATTTCATTTTCAAATCTAAAATCCTTAATAATGCTGCTTTATGTCCAACTTTGCTCCGAACAAACGTCTCAAACGTCCCGAAAAGATCCTCGGCCTTCGCACGATCGATCTTTACTTATTCAACTTTCAGACGGTGGAATCGACTTCCAGACAGTTTGAAATCATCTGTAAATATTCATCACTTCACTCGAAACTCGAAACAGCACATCCTGATCATGAACGGCGCCGACATCAGCCGAGTTAGATCCCGGTCTGAACTCATTTTGTCATTGTGTATTTTACTGAGCTAATGTAAATAATGAAATGTAACGTGCTGTAATTGTAATGAAATGTGTACCGTATTTTTCGGACTATAAGTCGCACCAGCCAAAGTCGTATTTTTGAGGGAAATTTATTTATAAGAACAGACATTTAATCTTGAAATGCAATTTAAAATAATTATAAATTAGTGTCTGGTATGTTAACGTAACATATGAACAGTTATTCAGATAACTATAGCATAAAGAACATGCTAACAAGTTTAGCAAAGCATCAGTTTTACCCCAAATCACTAAATCCATTGAATTCTTCTTCCTCTGTGTCACTTCTAAACAACTCCACAAACTAGAGGTCACACCCCGGCCAAAACTTTGAAAAATTGTGCGACTTATAGTCCGGAAAATACAATACTTTTACTACTGTTGCGTATTCACCGGCCCCTGGACTGCGGATGATCATCTTTTCTCTTGAAGATGAATGATTTCGTACACGCTCCCTGACAAATAAAGACCAAACTAAACTAGACGAATGCTTTTTGTTTCACACTTTGCTTTCCCGTTTGTCCCTTTTTCCTTTCCGTACACGTCCTCGCTCCGATGAGAGATGTCGCCGATGGATGCCGGCGCTTTGTCTTCCCCAACAACACTCCATTAGTCCCCGAGGCGTCGTCATAAACATAATTATACCCACCCTTTTCTTTAATGCCTCCTCTTAAATCTCCCTCACAGCAACTTTAATTGAACCCCTGTCCCCGCTATATTAACAAACGCCTGCATATAATTGATCACTATTGTAGAAGTAATGGACTTTTTAATTAATATTAGTCAAGTCTGGTGAGGAGCCGTCGTGGAGGCGCGTTCGCTTTTCCCCGTTTTCGCATGCGGAGTGCGAGGAATTGATTTGCGCCATCGAATAAACGGCAGGAAAATGTGAAAAATGGGCGCTTTTTCCTTATCACTCATCAGGGCGCTAAGTGAAAAGGCTTGTTTAACGTTGATTTAAATGCTAATTTATGCCGTAGTACACGCAAATAATATCCCTGGACCTTCAGTACTGGGTTAATGCACTTTTTGTGGCGGACGCAGTCGGTATTGATTCTATTTGGGAGTTTAATTATTGCTGTGCGTGTGTTGTGACAGCCATACAAAGCAGTCTTTCAGCGGTTCATATTAGGGCATTCTATTTAAAGCCCAGCCATTATTCAAACTATAGGTATAATTTGTAGACTGAGCAGAAATCACAGGGTCTATCTACCATATTTTCCGAACTGTAAGTCATAGTTTGGGTCGGGGTGCGCCTTATACTCCAGAGCGACTTATATGTGATATTATTTGTTATTTTCACTCTGGCAACCACATTTCACATGTTGATTAGTTTTACACTGACAACCGCACGAGGGCGCTCTAGGCTCTAAGCGACGCAGAAGGAGAAGAATCAGCACTTCCTCTTCCTCTGGAGTTTGTGGAGTTGTTTAGAAGTGACACAGAGGAAGAAGAATTCAATGGATTTAGTGATTTGGGGTAAAACTGATGCTTTGCTAAACTTGTTAGCATGTTCTTTATGCTATAGTTATCTGAAGAACTGTTCATATGTTACGTTAACATACCAGACACTTACCACAGTTCTGTCTGTGCCTCATGTAGCTGAAGGTGTTAGCGTTAGCATACGTCATGTAGCTGAAGGTGTTAGCGTTAGCATACGTACACCTATTCACTATGTTCTCTAATCTGTTATTATTTTAAACTGCATTTCAAGATGAAATATCTGTTCTTGGTCTTGGATTTTATCAAATAAATATCCCCAAAAAATGCGACTTATACTCCAGTGCGACTTATATATGTTTTTCTCTTCTCTATTATGCATTTTTTGGCTGGTGTGACTTATACCCCGGAAAATACTTCACGTATTTACTATGCATGTAGGTAACAGTTTACTTTGTACTACACGTCATCAGTCTTGTGTACATTGTTGAGCCATAATAAAGCCTTAGAAACATGGCTCCTGCTCCTCCTCTTGGCCCACGAACCAAAGAACCATGAATGTTCGTACAGACGATGTTGGTGTTGTCTTTGTTGTTGTTGCGGCCGGCAGCCAACTGCAAAGGCGCATTTACCGCACATCTACTTTCCCTGTGCGGGTGACACGACATCACAGTATCACAATCCTGCCGACTACGCCCACTGCAAACGGCATTGATGTGCGCCCGCTCATGTCGCGTGGTCAAACGTGTGCACCCTTCGACTTATCTCGCCTCGCTCAAGCTTGTGTCCACGTGATCTCCTCGATAACGCTCCCAGGGCTGGAAGTGTGTGAGTAACCCTGGCGACGCATTTCACCAAACTACTGCACAGAATGCCAGAACACATTGCGCCGCATCGAACTGCCCTGTGCGCCCGAGTGAGTAATGAGATTCTGAGTAGTTACACCGCATACAGCAGCACACGATCTCACCGCTGCGTTAGACAAAGGCCTCTCCCATAGTGCGGCCAAGTCACGTATCTGTATGATGACTTCCCTGCTCACTTACGGCAGGTTTTGAAGTGGCAACCATTCCATTTTGATAACCAAGCCATCTGTATTTTCTCCCGTGCAATGAAATGCAATGAATTCATAGAAAAAGAACTGTAAACGTCCCAAGTTTCAAACCGGAGGCTGCTACAACAATGACTTCACGCGCACAAACCTGTTCTAAAACCTGATAATCCTCCGGTTATACGCCACGTTCTTTCCCACCAGAATGGCGCGGCCCTATTCAGTATCTTCTTCTGCACTCGTAAGCAATCGCGCGCAATCTAAAATAATTGCTCCGCTCCGGGTTGTGCCCTGCCGGGGTCTTTTCAGCGCCCGGTCGTCGATTCAGCTGCGTTGGCGACAATGCGGCCGGCGCTTTGTTATTCCGTCCGCCGTTACCGCGACAAAACACATCCCAAAACACAATGCGAGCGCCGACCCGACGTCCTCCAAACACGCGGGGCCAAAAGCCGACTCAAAAGTTTGCAAACAAAAGTTAAATATATATGTTTTTTTGTTCTCTCCCAAAGCTCGCAGGCGTTTTGTATCAGAGTCTACATTGGTAAGCAGGTGTTTATAGTGCAGTGTTTACTCGTCGGCAGCTTGTTTATTAGAGTCGGAGGACGAGTCGAGGAAAAGACTTGGTAGAAGTTATCATAGCTTTGTCGCCGCGGTCCATCTGCCATTCTATTTCAGTTGTTGGCGGGAAGTAATAAAGTGTCTGTCTACGAGCTACATTTCACCGGGATGGGAGCGATACAGCAAGTCGATCTGTCACATTTGAATGATTTCTGCCATTTGTTTGTACCTGGATAATTACGAGGCGCTGGGAGTGACTTGATGGAGATGGGTTTGGGCGGCGCGTGGGGGGGAGGAAAGTTTCCGAGGAAGTGCAATGCGACGGGAAACGATTGCATTTTTACAGCTTCTTTAGGGATAAATCTAAAGCTGTGTGAAGTGTCGGACTATTGAGATTAACTGTTGACAGTCAATGGGAAGCTTTGCTAGCTACGACCGTAAAGTATTTTTAAGATAAGATAAGATAAGATAAGATAAGATAATCCTTTATTGTCCCACATGGGGAAATTTCATTGGTGCAACGCAGGTAGATACAGAGGTAGATACAGAAGAACAGATCACTTATAGGAAGTCTGAAAAACACTTTCAGTAGAAGATCTCCTATAAATAAATAAAAACTCCCATAGACAAATAAATAAATAAATACCATTGCATGTGATCCCGACAGTAATTGCACATGAATATGTGTCATAGATTGCACATGAATTCCAACAGCAATTGCACATATGACAGAATTGCACATCAGTATTAGGTTAGGTCAGTATTGCGACGGGATAACGTGACGATCTCCGGGTAAGACGACAGTTCTCCTCAGTTTCATGAGTTCCTCCTTTGTGGAAACGCGGTACGGCGCCGGCCGGGGGGCGGGGCCGGAGCCGGGGGGCGGGGCCGGAGCCGGGGGGCGGGGCCGGAGCCGGGGGGCGGGGCCGGAGCCGGGGGACTCAGAGCCAAGACACATCGCAACGACACGACGAAAACACTCAATCCAGCCGAATAAAGTCAAAACAAGTTAATTTAAAGCGATTCCAGTGCGTGTCCCGATCGTTGGTGAAGTTCCTCTTTCATATAAACGTGTATATAAACGTGTACCGACGACACGCCGTACTTTAGCGCGGCCGGAGGGCGCGGGGGGGGGGGGCTGGTGGGCTCGCTCGGAGCTAGCTCACGTCACAACAACACAACGAACGCAACGAAAAACGCTCAAATCCAGCCGAAAAAAGTCAAAAACAGTTGAATTAAAAACTATTATAAAAGTTGTAAAACGCGTGAAACAACAGGACCAGAGAGTGCATCAAGCAAAATTTTTTAAAAAGACAAGAAAAACGTCCTAATCAGGTAAATTTAAGTCCACAGTGGGTCAAATTTGTTCATTTTCAAATTAAATCCAATTCTTTATTCCATTTTACGTATGTTCATGATGATGTCAGATCACCGGCTCAGTTTGTGTCATTCAATTGTTTGTGTAGACCCCCTTCCCTTCTACCGTATTTTCCGGACTATAAGTTGCACCTTTTTTCATAGTTTGCACGGAGCGACTTGAATGATATTATTAACACAGTATTATATCATTTTGTTTGTTAATTTCTCACTGGCAACCGCATTTCACATGTTGATTATTTTCACACTGACAACCACAAGAGGGCGCTCTAGGCTCTAAGCGACGCAGAAGAAGAATCTGCACTTCCTCTACATCCAGAGTTTGTGGAGCTGTTTAGAAGTGACAGAGGAAGAAGAATTCCATGGATTTAGGGATTTAGTGATACATTTCCCCCCAAAATACGGCTTATTCTCCAGTGCAACTTAAATGTTTTTTCCTTCTCTGTTATGCATTTTTTGGCTGCTGCGACTAATGCTCCGGTGCGACTTATAGTCCGGAAAATACGGTATTTTTTTCCCCAAGGTCCAGGTGTCCACGTTCCCCTTTTCAATCCCCAGACCCTCAAACGAGCGCGTCAATAAAACAAATAAAGTACTTTTTTTTTTCAATTTCATTTAAACAACATAACAATACAGTCACAAAATAAAAACTAAAATATACCCCACCTTCACCCCATATTTACATACAAAAATGACAAAACAGAAACTAAAAAAATATCCTAAATAACATCAATCATCAGAAGGAGAAAAAAAAAACGGACATGTAGCTGAAGGTGTTACGTTAGCATACATACATGCGACTTATACTCCAGTGAGACTTATATATGTTTTTTTTTTTCTATTATGCATTTCTTGGCTGGTGCGACTAAAAGTATCCACTGATTGCGTGGATGGCCGGAGTCCCGAGGCCATGGATACATAGTTCTGACTGAAATCGAGCTGGATGATGACAATGATGATGATGATGCCAAAAACAGTTTTTAGCACTCTATTGATCTCGATATATGAGCACCAGGGCAGTCGCAAAACACGTGGAAGCGCTTTGCCTCATGGCTGTAATTAGCAATTCTATCAATAAATAATTTGCAGTATGTGTCGGGTTTCAGGTGACATCACAGGCCAATCAAACGCCATTCCAGCGATCTCCCTTCCCAGTACTAACCAGGCCTTTCCCCGCTTAGCCTCTGGGGCCTGAAAAGTTGGTATTTCCACTAGATAAATAGAAACGGTCAGGCTCATTATTTGTGCATTTTCCCTGTGGACTTGAAAAAGAAATGAAAATGAAAATCTGGCTCTGATCAGAGGAGCGCGTCATCGCTGGGGCTCATTCATTCACTCACTGAGAATGGTGCCGAGTGTCGGTGGGAAAAGCTCCCGGAATGATTGGCACGAATGCTGCCCAGTCACTCCCAAAACTGCAGCTCGCTCATCACTGCTGCGTCGCGTGGACGTACTTCATCCAAATCCAATCATTAATGGACAAATTTAAAAAATGTCCCGGTCGACTAAAGGAACTCCAGCCACAGTCAACACGCTCATTCATCTGAACATCAGCAATACAACTCTTCTGATGGATGGAACGTCTGAAACACGAGGTACACGAATGACTTGAAAGTATTCACAGAACACATGCATATTTCACTGCATCTTGGACCCTTTTGTACTACATATTATACATTACAGTGTGTAGTTTGTGTTGACATTTGTTTGACGTTCATTGTTTAATGAACATCAAAGTAGTCCTACCTCAGTCCTACTTCAATCCTGCTTCAGTCCTTCTTCAGTCCTACTTCAGTCTTACTTCAGTCCTTCTTCAGTCCTACTTCAGTCCTTCTTCAGTCCTTCTTCAGTCCTTCTTCAGTCCTTCTTCAGACCTTCTTCAGACCTTCTTCAGTCCTACGTCAGTCCTACTTCAATCCTGCTTCAGTCCTTCTTCAGTCCTACTTCAGTCCTTCTTCAGTCCTTCTTCAGACCTTCTTCAGTCCTTCTTCAGTCCTTCTTCAGTCCTACTTCAGTCTTACTTCAGTCTTACTTCAGTCCTTCGTCAGTCCTACTTCAGTCCTTCTTCAGCCCTTCTTCAGTCCTTCTTCAATCCTGCTTCAATCCTGCTTCAGTCCTTCTTCAATCCTGCTTCAGTCCTTCTTCAGTCCTACTTTAGTCCTTCTTCAGTCCTTCTTCAGTCCTACTTCAGTCCTTCTTCAGTCCTACTTCAGTCTTACTTCAGTCCTTCTTCAGTCCTTCTTCAGTCCTTCTTCATCCTTCTTCATCCTTCTTCAGTCCTTCTTCAGTCCTTCTTCAGTCCTTCTTCATCCTGCTTCAGTCCTTCTTCAGTCCTACTTCAGTCCTTCTTCAGTCCTTCTTCATCCTGCTTCAGTCCTTCTTCAGTCCTACTTCAGTCCTTCTTCAGTCCTTTTCCATCCTGCTTCAGTCCTTCTTCAATCCTGCTTCAGTCCTTCTTCAGTCCTACTTCAGTCCTTCTTCAGTCCTTTTTCATCCTGCTTCAGTCCTTCTTCAATCCTGCTTCAGTCCTTCTTCAGTCCTACTTCAGTCCTTCTTCAGTCCTTCTTCAGTCCTTCTTCAGTCCTTCTTCAGTCCTTCTTCAGTCCTTCTTCAGACCTTCTTCAGACCTTCTTCAGTCCTTCTTCAGTCCTACTTCAATCCTGCTTCAGTCCTTCTTCAGTCCTACTTCAGTCTTACTTCAGTCCTTCTTCAGTCCTTCTTCAGACCTTCTTCAGTCCTTCTTCAGTCCTTCTTCAGTCCTACTTCAGTCTTACTTCAGTCTTACTTCAGTCCTTCTTCAGTCCTACTTCAGTCCTTCTTCAGCCCTTCTTCAGTCCTTCTTCAATCCTGCTTCAATCCTGCTTCAGTCCTTCTTCAATCCTGCTTCAGTCCTTCTTCAGTCCTACTTTAGTCCTTCTTCAGTCCTTCTTCAGTCCTACTTCAGTCCTTCTTCAGTCCTACTTCAGTCTTACTTCAGTCCTTCTTCAGTCCTTCTTCAGTCCTTCTTCATCCTTCTTCATCCTTCTTCAGTCCTTCTTCAGTCCTTCTTCAGTCCTTCTTCATCCTGCTTCAGTCCTTCTTCAGTCCTTCTTCAGTCCTTCTTCAGTCCTTCTTCATCCTGCTTCAGTCCTTCTTCAGTCCTACTTCAGTCCTTCTTCAGTCCTTCTTCATCCTGCTTCAGTCCTTCTTCAGTCCTACTTCAGTCCTTCTTCAGTCCTTTTCCATCCTGCTTCAGTCCTTCTTCAATCCTGCTTCAGTCCTTCTTCAGTCCTACTTCAGTCCTTCTTCATCCTGCTTCAATCTTTCTTCATCTTGCTTCAGTCCTTCTTCAGTCCTTCTTCAGTCACATATACTCAGATAAGAACATTCTGTCAAAGCTGTGAAACTGTGGCACTTTTAAACCTAGACCAGGCTTTTACCAATGATCCGAAGCGACGCAGACGTCGACACACGACTACAGTAAAGGTGCCGGCGCTTTGCACGGGTACATTTGCACATTTGAACCATGATTTGAGGCTGTCGAGTGTTGTCGAGTGCCCCAATGCCCAGCGCGCCCCAGTCTGCGAGAGCACCCGAGGCTAGACGCTGGCGCAGAGATAGCGCTGACAGCTCCGGGGCCCCGGGCCGCGCCGGTTCGGGGGTAATTGCCATTGTTGTTATCATCTGGAGATACGGCGAACATCCCCTTTAACTACACCGGGCTCCCTTTAATTGAAGTCTAATCCTAATTCTCACCCGCAGACATGTCAGACGTGGCATTTGGCACAATGGAAGCTTTTTTTGCCGTGTGGCTCCGAGCGCCGTCTGAACCGGGAGAAAGACGCCGCCGAAACTTCAGCACCTTCGCTTTGTGAAGTTAAAGTCTGTCCATGACAAAACTTTCCGAAATGTCACTCACAGCCAAAGCGACACACTTTGCCTGACAACCGTTGTCAAGGACCGATACTAAATACTGAAGAGACATAAACTGAGAGCTTTTTGTATATCTGTGTGAAAAAAAAAGATTAGTTTGTCAGCAGAGGCCAAACATAATATAATGGTGTGAATGAAGAGGAAAACACGGCAGAGATGGAACTAAACCAGGACTAAACCAGAGATTTAACAAAGAACTAAACCAGGACTAAACCAGGGATTTAACCGAGAACTAAACCAGGATTAAACCATGGATTTAA
The DNA here is from genome assembly GCF_026437365.1 of Eucyclogobius newberryi. NCBI lineage: Eukaryota > Metazoa > Chordata > Actinopteri > Gobiiformes > Gobiidae > Eucyclogobius > Eucyclogobius newberryi. The sequence continues at coordinate 7,139,399 of NW_027315812.1, forward strand.
CCGAGAACTAAACCAGGATTAAACCATGGATTTAACCGAGAACTAAACCAGGACTAAACCATGGATTAACCAAGACCTAAACCAGGACTAAACCATGGATTGACTGAGAACTAAACCAGGACTAAACCATGGATTTAATCGAGAACTAAACCAGGATTAAACCATGGATTTAATCGAGAACTAAACTAGGACTAAACCATGGATCTAATCGAGAACTAAACCAGGACTAAACCATGGATTTAATCGAAAACTAAATCAGGACTAAACCATGGATTAACCAAGACCTAAACCAGGACTAAACCATGGATTGACTGAGAACTAAACCAGGACTAAACCATGGATTTAATCGAAAACTAAACCAAGACTAAACCATGGATTAACCAAGACCTAAACCAAGACTAAACCATGGATTAACCAAGACCTAAACCAGGACTAAACCATGGATTTAATCGAGAACTAAACTAGGACTAAACCATGGATTAACCAAGACCTAAACCAGGACTAAACCATGGATTTAATCGAGAACTAAACCAGGACTAAACCATGGATTAACCGAGAACTAAACTATGGATTTAACTGAGAACTAAACCAGGACTAAACCATGGATTTAACTGAGAACTAAACCAGGACTAAACATGTATTTAATCAAGAACTAAACCAAGACTAAACCATGGATTTAAACCAGAACTAAACCAAGACTAAACCAGGACTAAACAATGGATTTAACCAGAACTAAACCAGGACTAAACCAGAACACCTATTGTCAGTGAGATCTACTTACACAAATACTAAATAATATAGCCAAAGTCTTAATATATTTTTCAGATTTATATGTCCCAATTTTGGTTTGTAGCAAAAATCAAACCATCAACCTTGGATTTATCGAACCACAAGTTACAGAACATGAGATAATTACGTTTCACAGCCAATTTTAAACATGACTGTTTTAAATAATGCTAAAACATTAACTAATAATGACAAAACAAAAATGAAAAAAAAATCAAAATAAAACATGTGCAATTACGCCGCAAAAACATCAACATTTTACGATTATTTGCAATTGTTGGCCCCATCGCTAAAACGTTGTGACAGCAAACATTCTGTATGTATTTTGTCCCATAAACAGCCAGATAAAAACCTACTTTTTGAGTCATGTTTTATATTTTGGTGCACATCTTCAACCAAAATCACTCATCGCCGCTGCACACAATTCTTTTTTAGTCGATCGCGCCCCAAACAACGGCAACTATCAATTCGCCCAAAGAGTCGCGAGCCGGTTCCTCCCCTCTCGCCTTCCCTACACCCACCGGCCCCCCCGCTCTCCCTCTCTCTCTCTCTCACACACGGACCCCCTACTCCACCTCCGGCCTCCTTCTTGTCCAGGTCACCGGTCAGAATGAAGTTCACGTACACCGAAACCACTGGAACGTTCCGCTCTCGCTCTCTCTTTCCCCTTCTCCTGTTTTCTCCCCGTCGGCCTTTTACGCACTGAACCCAGCCGTCTGTAGTCACTGGCTTGGATTCACTCTGCTCTTGTTTCCAGTGGCACATCAATCATGGCGCCGTGAGGCTACTTGATATGCTGCCAGCTCGACCGAATCTTATATATTCATCCTACATAGTCGAGGCGTTTATGTCTTTTATATGGCCTTGTTTGTCTTCACTTTTCCTTTTCTTTTCTGCCCTACCTACGCCTGCCTGCCGCCGCCACGTGCAAGTAATAGAGCATCTATCTTTGCAATCAAATCAACATTAAAACGTGAAGATGTACGGCCGTTCTTCTGTGAAAGGCAAGGCAGTAGCGTCGAGAGTTATTACATAAAGGCGAGCGGCGCAAGGAAAAGGGAAGAAGAAAATTGTGCGTTTTTTATGTACGATGCACAGAAGTTAATTACATTTACACGTGGAGGACAATTCGACGGCCGCACGTGCTATTCAATTTCCGTGAGGATATGTCTTTTTGACGGAACGTGGCTCGCGTTTCGAAGGTGGAGGAGGGTTTTGTGCAGAGGATTGTGGCAATGTACATAATGTAAAGGTAGCAGTACTTTGGATTTGGTAAAGTATACACATATATTTAGCTAATACTGTGAACTTTGTGTCGAAGAAATGTGAATGTTGAGCACATCATTTAAGGTAATGCTGCTTTCAAATGCTGTATTTGAAGGGCGTAAAGGACATGTCTGCACTTTTGCGATCCGTTTTAAAGACGTTTTACATTTGTTTGATGATTTAACCTCAACTAACATCTATTTTTATTGGATTTACATAATACCGTCAGCTTGCTAATGATGCAAAGCGCGCACACATTGATTTTTGTTAAAGAACATTAGAGGTGTTTGGACCTTGCCCTGAGAAAAAACTGAACTCTGAATAATGCAGTATATGCCTCTTTTCAACCATCCTGCAAGAAAAATAAATGTCTTGTCGGAGCGCATTAGATGGCAAGTACACAATAATTCTATACGGCGTGACAGTATTATCTCGAACAATGTACTTGAATCATATTATTTTAATATGTCAAGTCAGAGAAGCTAAAGGTGACTTGAACAGTGCTGGAATTCACAGTATATATCATCTTATTCATAATACTGGCATAGTCGATTCCTCTTCTTGATCCAGTTAATTCTCTAGTTTTATAAGCCAATATATTCTACCAAAGTTTAACCAACAAAGAACAATTTGGACACTCTACATTACGACTGCAACTATAATGTGCAATTTGAACTGCATTTGAAGTTCAATTTCGGCACGTAAAGGCCTTGAACGTATTCCACATAGTCCACCAGAGCGGAACCTTTTTTGTTTATCGTGAAAGAGAAACTAAACGAGTGACATCACCATTCATTCCAATGCATTTCAGAACTCTGTATTTGGGCTTCAGGACTCCTGCCATGGACACAGTCAATAGTTCTCTCTGGAGCATCGTCCCGGCCCTCACAAAAATAGTTATGACACAAAATGCTCCAACAATCAAGGACTGGACTGACATACTGAAAATGGAATGGAATAAAATGGAAAAAAAAATTACATTCAGACTTAATTTGAAAATAAAAAAAATGAAAAAAATTGCCAGAATTTGGAGAAAATTGGACGTTTTCTTTGGGTTTTTTGTGCCATGATTCTCTTTTTTTATTATTATTATTATTTATTATTATTATTCGCTGTTTTTATTGTATGTTTTTCTCGCTGGTCTTTTTTTTCTTATTCCATTGTGTTAGTGTATATGTCGTAAAAATAAAAAAGAAAGAAAGGGAAACTAATAAACTAAGAAAGAGAAACTAATAAAGTGCTTTTAAACGGCATCTGGGCAGCGCGGTGTCCCAAAGCGGCATTGACGAGCGGAATCGTGATGGACGGATTGTTAAAAATAGAATCAATTGTTAGAAATGTTAAAATATATTGTGTTACGGTCGAAATAAACTACAAAAAACCTTCAAAATACACGTAGTACACCATGTAACACACTTTAAACATATACAATCAGTACTTTATGCCTTGTAAACGTATATATTTCTTACTCCTAAAAAACGCTTCCCTCGACACACACATTGCCATCGATTTATCCTGTCGTCTAGAGCATTTCATTATAACTAGTGAGGCTATTTATAAATATAGCATATGTTGTAATGTATGAAAATGATGACGCTAACGTAACTTTGGCGTTGATGTTGCAGATGATGTGATGCAGTGTTGTAAATAACTGCTGCTGCACGACAACGACACGTCAACACGTCTTAGCTTCAACATTTGCAACGATCCCTTATGGATTCGTAAGTGTTGATGCGCAAAAGAACAGAAAGTGTCAACTGTATGTGAAGTTGTATTTAGCTTCATTCGCAGGTTATTTCACGAGCCTCATAAAAATGCTCCGTTTCAAAAGTCAAAAGTAGAGATCCGGAAGTCTCCTGGGCTGTTTTTAAGTCCATAAATCATAACCAGCCTCATTCTGAGCATTTACCCCTCAAATCACGTTCATTACAGCTGTGTTTGCTTGTATGTTTCTCCATGGTAATTCCGTCTGCTGCCTGTAGATGGAGTGCTAACACAAAGCCTGAAAAGGGAACTGTCCTGACTGATGGAAAGTCATGTGTGTTTTTACATTATTATAATCTCTAAAACATCAAATGCCAAAGTGAAAGGTACTAAAGGGCAAGTTTAAAGCCCAATAACAGTACCAAGAATGTTTTTTTGCATGTTTTTTATTAAATAGACGATCAATTGATTGACAGATTGTGGCATATTTAGATTTTTTTCCTTGTGATATTCAATCTTCCCCATGTGGGACAATAAAGGAATATCTTAATTGATTGACAGATTGTGGCATATTTAGATTTTTTTCCTTGTGATATTCAATTTAGTTCAACTTTTCTGATGGGCGATATGCCACTGCTTGTCTTCATGTCATTTATCTGCCTTCAAAAGTCCACAGTGGGGCATTATCTATCTCCACCGTTACAGGTCAGATCTGTGGAGACAAGCCCCGCCCACAAACGCATGTTAATTTGTGTGTAAATGTTTTAATCTTAAGCATCTGCAGCCTTTTTAAAATGCCATATCGCGTAACACTCCAGGCATTAGCATCGTTTTGGAGGTACACGCGGTACAAAAGTTTCATACTGCGCCTTTAAATTTGAAAGATACCAGCCGCTGCTCCTTAAAGAAACGCTACAGCTAAACCTCGGGAATTGCCAATAGATAACCCATAAATATTCATAGCAATCGTCAAAGTCTTTACTTCGCTGCTGAAATAAAACAACACATTTGCCGCTTCTGTAAATGAAAGTTTAGCATTGCGCCGTGAAGAAAGGCTAAATCACGGCGAAAAGACGAGATTAGCACGAGTTAGCGTGCGGGTGAGGCCACATTAGAGCTAAAGCTAAATTAAGTGGAAAAATTAATTACGGCTTGTGCTTTTAGGGATCAGCCGCTAAATATAGAAAACGTACATGAAAAACATCGGCGGAGACGGCGCTGTCGCTGTCCGAATTTAACAAATAATTAAGGGCGCAAAGGAAATCTGCGCTACAAAGCATTTAATCACTGCCGTTTAAAATCGTTTCATTTATTTAACTGTGCGCAGCGTTGTTACATTTGGGTGAAAGAGACACATTTAGACACATTTTTCAATTCCGCTGTTTTGACTTTGGATTGTAAAAATAAATGAGTCACAATTATAATGGGATGTATAGATTTTTATCATTTATAAGATGCTTTTTTCATAACCTTTGGGCACTGCTTGTGTCGAGAAACCATTCATTTGTGCTCAGTGCCTTGCCCAATGACACAATGTAAGTGCACATCACCGGAAGCGAGAGAAAGTTTCTGCTTCGTCCAGTGACATTTGTACTTATTAAAGACAACATAGTGCTTTTATATATGATTTTTATTCATTCTAAATCACAATCATTTGCTAATAATTCAGATAAAGATATTTTTTACATAAACAAAACAAAATTGGGAAAAAAAATGGCAACGTTTAAACATTAAAGGAAGAAAAACAATCACATTTAGACTAGGACTGCACGATATATTGAAAGAGTATTGATATCGCAAAATCAGCTAATGCGATAATTAATTTTGCGACAGACTAAATAGATCAAGGTTCTCAATCTGACTGAAATGTACAGTTTTTAAAAAGAAAACGGTGAAAAAGGCTTACTTTTATTCTTGATTTTTTTTGTCCAAATTATCCTTGAGTTTGACTAACACAAACAGGCATGAACAAATTAGTTTTAACACAACTGAAATCACGTGTGTCAAAAGGTTTATTAACAGCCACATCGCATCTCGCAGTCATTTCCAAAAATGTTGCAGCCGTAATTTACAGTTACAAACGAAAACTGTCACATTCCTCAGTCTCCGCTTCATCTAAAACATCTAAATTATTCAACTTACGGTGCAAAAATGTCTCACTGAGCTTCATTTATTCATTTGACTGCTTTTCTGAGCAGACAACTATCCAAATATTATCACAAAAATGTTCCTTTTACTAACTTAAACTCAACCAAAACCAGTTCAAGGTCAAATCCAGTTCTTGTCGAACACATCTGAGGTTAAAGTCTGTGCGTGGACCGAGGTTAAACGCTCTCCACGCTCCGCAGGCCGAGCGCCGCCGAAGCTTGTAAACAAATCAGAAACGGAGAAGCTGTTGCCGGCGGCGATACGCAGCCATGCAAAAGGCGACGCTGTAATGAAGTGCCACTTTGCCGTCGCCGTGCGCAGTAACGGGTCGGCTGCTGTTTGTGTCTCGTAAACAAGCGCGAATGAAAAGGTCGGTTTATTCGCACTCGGCTTAGATGGAATAATGAGTTGAATGGTACATTTTCTCACGCGCTTAGAAGAGAATCTTGTGCCTCCTGCTTGTCTCGATTCGATTCAATCTGTTTGTGTAACGGCCCAAAATCACAGCAGCAGTTATAGCAGCGTAGGAAGCATCCCCTGTCCTCAGACGCTCCTCCTCTGCAGGGAAAAACTACAAAAGAATGTAAAAACCTCGGGGAGAACCACAGTGAAGGACAGATCCTACTCTGGCTGACGTGCTTCCACTTGGAGATAGACTGTGGAGCCAAAGCCACTCAGGAGGAGAGAGGATGGATCATCTAGAGCAGGGGTGGGCAAACTGCGGCCCGCGGGCAACACGTGGCCCGTTTGTCTTTATAATCTGGCCCGCCAAACATGCCAAGAAATATATTTTTTTAATTTTTATTTGTTATTTTTTGCCCTTAGGCATCTGTCTGCACTTGTATTCTTAATAAATATGACGTGAAATGAATTAAATAATAGATTCAATAGCCTATATTTGACAGAAAAGTGATATTTTATTTGATTAGATTTTATTTTTTTAACACCAATGATTGCGTGCTACGCTACGCTACTTAATTATAATTGCCCACCCCTGATCTAGAGACAGTAGATGATGTAGATGCAGAGCCATCCATCCAGCATGTATCTCATTATGTTTTGTACTGCTGTAAACTGGACTTCCATAAACAGATAGAGCACATACACACCCCCAGACCTCTTCATCGGTCCACGGCGATGACCCGTTACAGACCTTTGAGCCCTCGGCGATGGTTGTCCCAGTGCAGTCAGAACATGTGATGTGGTCATTTTGCTGGAGCTCTGACCCCACAGTTGGCACTGCACAGAACCAACATCTGCGTTGCACAAAATGAATTAAAGGAATAATAGAGGTTTTTTCGCCGATTTGTGCGACTGTTAGTCCCTTTTTTAAGTCACCACACTCAAACCCCACCCTCCTGTTGTTTCCAAGAGGCCGCCTCCCACCAAACCTTGTGCTCCCACCAAACCTTGTGCGTGAGCATACAACAGCCTCGTTGCTTTTGTTTATTAGCTTGACGGATCGCAACCGTCTCTCGTCTCCGCAGATTTCCATCTCTTCTGAGCTCGAACACAGTCTTCCTCTGTGTCATGTTTGTGCTGTAACTGAAGGAACTCGCTAAACACACACCGGCATATCAACCACACATGTGCCGCCCGGGAAACGTGCTGCTATCCTGGGAACGAGGCTGCAGGTGTGCAGTGGGACGCAGGGAATGATTGACATGTGGGAGAACTAGTCGGCTGTCCACGCCACCAGGAAATGAGACAGATTGGGCGCCAAAAATCCTCTATAATTCCTTTAAGCTCAGAATCAGAAAAGCTTTATTTCCATTGTCACTGAACACATAGAAACTTGTCTGAGCGTTAAGGCGCGACACAAAACAATGAATAATAAAATGATAGTATAGCAGAGCAGCTGGGAGCCCTCCAGCTGCAATTTATGAATCTGCGCAACAAACTTTCTTTCAAATGTTGTATTTTTAACCCAAAGATTAAATAACACTTATTTTTCTCATCAGACAGTTTTGTTTTGAACTGAAAATCAAATGAACGTCACACAGACCTCTCAGTACCACCAGAAAGAGCTGTCTGAGTACTATTTATCAGTCTATATTAGATAATTCCATATTTTACGTAGGGCACAAGTGAGAGTTTATTGCAGAATATTGTTACATCTACGTCAATTATTTATTACTACATTTAATTTCAGCTTTGTTTTTCCAAATGGATGAAAAGTGCGATAAAAAGAGCCAGTCGCACGGATTATCCCTGACGCTTTTGGGCGATTGTCACTTCCATTGAGTTGTTACCGTTAAAAAAAGAATGGCCACGCCACACAAATATCAGATCAGTCATTAAAAATACATAATTGCTCAACACAAATTATTTCCACACCATTTTCTCCCCCGTTTCAAGACTTAGCGAGGGCATTCCATCAACATTCCGCTCGGTTCAAGTTTGGCTGTTGCTGGCAGCGAGGTCTGTGTTTCCTTGGGGGGGGTGTCGGGCAGGGCGGGGGAGGGGGACTCAGTGGGGGAGGTAAACAGCGCTGTGTCCACAAACCAAAATGTGTTTGTCTGGTTGAAAGAACGACCGAGACTTTGTTTTAGCAAAGATGTGTTCTGGCGGGAGATTCTCGACTTTGTGGAGTTGACTCTCGGATTCGCTGTCGCTGCCGTCGCCACTTTTCGAGAAAAAACGTGATCCAAGGAAAATGTCTGAATTCTAATGTCACACAAAAACAAAATATAATCAATATATTGCGATATTTACCAGGATCCCAACAGTGCATGGTAACAAAAGCAGTACAAGTTGTATTATTATTATATTTTTGCCTTGTATTGGACAGTACAGCATGAAATATGGGTAAAAAGAGCAGGGAGGACTTTCAGCAAATTGTCAGAGCCAGGAATTGGTCTCGATGGTGAAGCACATACAATATTTGCAACGTATTTGTACAAAATGCTATTGAAAGTTCTTTACGGACATGAAAATACATTAAAATCACAATTACACTATGAACTCACAATACAATTAAATAAAAGCATAAATAATTGATCAGGATTACAACAGCAGCTTCTTCAGGTGGGAAAAAAAAGAGATATGATCGAATGCTTTTGTCAAAAGAAGTAGTAGTATTTGTGTGGCAGAGTACGTGTCACAGTGTGAGGACTAAAGCCTATAAAAAAAACTGTAAAAAACTTATAAAAAACCTGTAAATACTTAATTCACCTGCAAGTTTAGATACAGTATGTGCTAAAATAGATTAATCTTGGGTTTAGGGCGAGTGGTGACGATGGGTAAAGTTAGGATCAGGAAATCGTGGAAACACGACGTGCGCGGGCGTTTGGGTGAGAAGTGGTTGAGAAGAAGATGGTGTACTTCGCTTCATGCCCCAGGGCAGCTGTGGCTTCAAACTTGGCTTGTCACAGGAAGTCCTGAGTGAAGGATTTATCGGCAGTACGAGTATATGAAGCACCCTCTTGGGCGAGACACCTCATCCACTTCTCATCCACCAGTCCTGAACGTCGTGGTCTGACTTTAAACGGCAAAACGGCTCGAAAACACACGGATAAAGTGGAATACGCTGCGACTCTAAACTATTGTTACGCTCGAAACACACGGCACGAGCGATTTGGAGCGGAACGGCAAGTCCAATTTACAGTCTAAATACATACTTTGTGTTATTGATGCGTTTTAATGACTTGAGCAACACCACAGCCATGTCACAAATGGATTGGACAAGGAAAAGTGGCTCAGATTGACAGCGATAAAACACTTTTTTCACCTTTCAAAAAGTCTCACATCTTGGCCTTGGTAGATCAGTTCTATGGGCTTTAGTCGGCGCTAGACTTTATAGAGAAGAACAGAAAGAGCAGCTGCAGTCGCTTCTCTCTTGCTCCCTGTGTGTCGCCGCTCCGCTGTCGGCCACCGGGGGAGTGCACCTGTCACCGACGCCTCTCGCCGACGCCTCCTGCTGACGCTTGCAGGCTGTTTCGGGCGTTAGTAAGGCCACCATTAGCTGTTGAGTTGTCTGTGGAGTTGCTGAATTGTTATGTCAAGCAAATATTTACCCAAGTACACGTCGTAGGAACTGTTCCGCGTCTTCTCCTACATTCTCACATCGACCCCGACTGCCCGATGCCACGAGGTAAACGCGCCGACCGACAGATGCGTCATTAAAAATAAGTCTTATCCTCATCAAACCTCGTGCAAAGTTCTCTTCAGTGCACTTCCCCCCCGACACTTGCAGGGATTTTGAAGCTCGCTCGCTTTCCTCTCCGTCGCGCTCAGATGTCGCTCTTTGACTGTTTCCCACGAGCTTTCGTTCAGTCGTCACGGAGACAGTGTTTGCTCTCGCCGAAGCTGTAAAATGACCTGGAGAGAAGGACAGTGCAGTGGAGTACTACACTGTCAGTAACTAAACACTTATAGGACGTCTAGGGCTGAACATATCTATATATTTTGTCATGTGTTTTTGTCATAATCTGTGTTTCGATCGTAGCGTTTTATTCAAAGTTCACATTTTAATCACGTCCAGGAGCGTTAACATTTGAGAGACGAATACAGGAAACGTGTTTGGAGACATCTAAATTGCTTTTCAAAAAACATAATGAGGCAGGACAATTTGTTGTTTGCAAAATAGATAATGTTAGTGAAATAACTAAGCAAATTGATTCTGATTGATTTTGATTTGATTCCAGTGGCTCAGTTGAAATTAATTGTGAAAGGTTTGGAAACGGTATTGAACTCTTTGTTGGTGACATATTCTTGTGATTTTCTGCTGTATATATTTCCTCTCAATCAGACGTTCCTGTTAAATAAATGTTAAATAACTGTAATACTATAAAACTATGATACTACTAACACTAAGTTGGTAAACCCTCTAATTCAAGATTTATTTGCTATACACATAGGAATTATTGTACTAGACTGTCAAAAATAAGTAAATGTGAATAAATATAAATACATATAAATAATATAAATAACTATGAATAATATACATAAATATAGATAGTATAATATAAATAAAATAAATAAAATAAATAAAATAAATAAAATAAATAAAATAAATAAATGAAATAATACAAATAAATGTGCCAAAACGTGTCCCGTTAAGTAGAGATGAACTAGAATAAATTCCAATCTAACTCCTGCGTTCTCCTCTCTGCTCCTCCAGCTTCACACAGACCTGGACAGCGGCGATAGTGCGGTGAAGTACACTCTCTCGGGGGAAGGCGCCGGCTCCATCTTCACCATCGACCAGACGACGGGGGACATCCACGCCCTGCGCAGCCTGGACCGGGAGGAGCGGCCCTACTACACGCTCCGGGCGCAGGCGGTGGACCTCGACACCAACCGGCCCCTGGAGCCCGAGTCCGAGTTCGTCATCAAGGTCCAGGACATCAACGACAACGAGCCCAAGTTCCTGGAGGGGCCGTACACCGCCAGCGTGCCCGAGATGTCGCCCGTGGGTAAGTGGAGTTCAGATAACGAACACGTGGAGGCGGGGAGGTGGGTCACAGGCGCGGCGGCGTGTGCAATACCGAGTAAACATGTCACGGCGCTTCATGTGGATGTTCTGCCACCTGCTTGTTTCCATTTAGGTGGTGTTTCTTCTTGACGAGTTAGATCTGTGGAGAGGCATGCCCACTCGCTGTAAGAATAAGCATCTTTAGCAATGAAAACACTGGTAATAAGACCGTTTTATGCCCTACGGTGCAATATCCAGCCAAAACGACCCAAGGGAACGCCCACAAACGGACCTCTGTGGGTGGTTTCAATGTAGAAGAGCTGCCCTATCCCCTAATCCAGACAGAAAGATGCACCGAAATATTTATAAAACATATTTTCTGTGTGTTTTTCTGACTGTAAGGCAGCTGCGAGCTAAATGCTAGCATTGTCTGCCGTATTTGTCATATACAATACCGAGTGAACATGTCACGTGTCACATGATTTGCGTAACGCTTCATGTGGAGGTTCTGCCACCTGCTTTTTTCCATTTAGGTGGTGTTTCTTCTTGACGAGTTAGATCTGTGGAGAGGCATGCCCACTCGCTGTAAGGTTTAGCAATGAAACACCTGTAATAAGACGCTATAACGCCCTACGGTGCAATATCCAGCCAAAACGACCCAAGGGAACGCCCACAAACGGACCTCTGTGGGAGAAGCAATCAAGTGGTTTCAATGTAGAAGAGCTTCCCTATCACCCACTGGTCCAGATCCCCTAATCCAGACAGAAAGATGCACAGAAATACTTATAAAACATATTTTCTGTGTGTTTTTCTGACTGTATGGCAGCTGCGAGCTAATTGCTAGCGTTGTCTGCCGTGTTCGTCATATACAAGAACATCTGTTTGCTTTTCCGAGCTAACCCCACGTCAACAATCTCCAGTAATGCTCAAATGTGACTCGACTGGAATTCATTTAGCGTGAAATGCACATCATCTGCCAGGAAACGTCTTAAAAGAAGGAACACGTCGTCTCTTATCGAATCGACGTAGAGTTTACACCCACACACGCGACTTTCAGGCAAACTGACTTCAAGGATTTTGTGAACTCAACGTACGTGATATTTTGATTTCGAAATGCGCAATAACAACTGAGGACTGAGCCAAATCCGTCAAGTCCTCGCGCTTGAAACCCGGGAATAACATCAGAAAAGAGACGTTAGTTTGAGCTCCTCCTGCAGTCGTGTGCCATCGGCTTAAATAGATCTAAAAATATCCAAAAGACACCAAACCTTGTGATTGATGCGAAAACTCTGATGCACAACGAAATCGCGGCGGACGATGGACCGCGCTCTAACGTCGAAGGCAGTGGTTCCCAAAGTGGGGGTCGGGATCCCCAAAGCATGAGCTGGGGGGAGGGTCGCGAGATGATTAAGACAATGATGAAATGAGGTCGGAAAAACACAATAAGCTACTAAAATAAATCAAATTAAACCTAATTTGAAATACCTTACAACTTGAAACTGATATAGAAATCAACTGAATTTATCTGTAGAGATCCTGAGTTGTGTCACGAACGGCAGAACGGAGCCAATTACGGAGCTGGAAACAAGCGATGATTTAACAGTCTTTAATAGAACAAAAACAGAAAAGTACAAAGTCACTGGTAATATCAGGACGACAAGGGAAGGTCCTTCCAGCGGTGGTCAGATCCAGCATACAACGGTGTCAGAGAGCAGGCGAGAGTCGAAGTCATAAATCCGTTCCAGGTTTGGTGCACAGGCAGAAGGAACACTCAGGACGGTCCAAGGTCGATGACGGCAAACAGGATCACGAGGGTTAGGCAAAAATCAGAGTCAGAACAGGAATCAAAAAAATCAGAACGCTCAAATGCTGGGGCAGAGGAAACAAACACCTAAAATACTACACCCAGTGATTAACAAACAGACACAGCAGTGAACCCACGCACAGGTGTGGAGAGCCTGTGATTAGCTGAGAGACAAGGGGGCGGTAACCAGAGAGACAAGAGGGCGGTAACCTGAGACAAGGGGGCGGTAACCAGAGAGGAAACAAGAAGGGAGGGGGGAAACGAAGAGGAGCAGAGACAGAAACACCGTCAGTAAAACAAGACAAGACTATACATCACCAGACCAGATGGTTACCATGACATGTTGGTGTCGTGGTCATTTCAGGGGTCCCGGTCTGAAAAGTTTGAAAACCCCTGACTTATTGCATACCTTATATAAGTATTGCTGGTTCAATTGCATTGTTTAAAATTGTACTGATTGTTCAGAGACAAATTATCACTCAGTCTGAGATATCTGACCTATTATGGTCAAATCTAACTTTATTTTGTGATTTACGTCTAATGTCTATTGGCTTGGGTCGCAAAATTACTTTTAAAATATGGGTCCCCAAAAATAAAAGGTTTGGGAAACACTGGTCCAAGGCTTCCACCGGCCGCCCCGTCGCGCTCGTTTGAATTCAGCCGGCGGTTGGACTCTGAGCGGAGGAATCATCCAGGTACATCCAGAGAGTGCCCGTTCTGGCCCCGCGAGCGCCCGTTCTGCCCCGCGGCTCCTGACATTTCACACACTGTTGTTCCGCCTCTGCCCTCCAACAGCAGCCTCTCACGGGCCTGTCTTTCACCCGCGAGACCCCCCCGCTCCACGCCGCCACCCTCACTAACACGCCCCACACCCCCGTCCCACCCGAGGCGCTCGTGTCAAGGTCACAGACTCCTCGTGTGGATGGGTCCGGCCCCTAAAATCAACTCTGGGCGCAAAATGACCCCTTTATGCTGTAGCTCATGCTGTAGACAGACACATGTGGGTGAGAGTGGACAGTGTTAAAACTCCTAAATTGCAGCTTAAACATGACGTTTTAGGCTTTTTGGGGGTATTTAGTATCAAACTGTAACATCCACACATTATTATTTTAGTTTTTGATCATTGTAAGTGACACTATTGAGCTAAAACGGCTTAATAAGAGAGAAAGGTTTATTGACTTCCTGTTCAAAACTGCAGAACTGAAATGCCTCGCGTTTCTTTGTGGTATTTCACCGTAACAAGCTGTGGATATTCATTTTATCTGTTGAAAAATGTCTGAATTGTTACAAGTTCAGGGCTGTGGGCGGAGACAGGGGGAACGAGAAACCAGGAATTGGTTCAAAAGCTAATTTAGTGTCAATTTAGCAGAATATTATTAGCTTTTGAATGATTGTGAAAACGCTTGCATTGTCTCACTGTTGAAGTTTTAAATGAGACTTGCACTTTTTACTCCAAAGTATTTAACACAGCCAATATTGATGCTAACAAATAATACTTTGGTGTAGAAATTATAAAATGATTATTGTTGCAAATATTCTATTCAATTAAACTAAATGTATTTCCGTAAAGACAGAAGATTGATTGTATTGTTGTCATTATGTATTTATTGTGGAATGTAATTTCATCCAAATTAAATAATTGTATATGTGAAAAACACTTCCTACTATGGGCTGGAGTATCGGTATTGAAGTATCGATATGTTGACCCTGACTCAGTAAAAACGTCTCCTTGAGCAAATAACAAAACATTTGTCCAAAAGCTGAATTGTTAACAACTTTAAATGATTTGACCCTAATTTTGAGATGTACGCAGTGCGTCAGGCCTCGAAAAATCATTCCAAACGGATCATGTGCCGTTAATTTGAGCTGAAATCTCCAAATAAATAAACGAAAGCGTTTGATTTGAGTGTTTTCAGATTCAGATAATCATAAGAACATGGATTTATCTTATTAAAGGCACCGTCTGTGTGGCTGCTGCATGTGTAAGAGCTGATGCTGAAGTGACATCACAACACGAAGGTCAACAATAATATCATACGTTTACCTGGGTTTTAATATTTTAAACACCACAGTAATTTGTTTTTATTCATCTATTTTGACATACACTGTTTTATATTCTTATAAACTGCATTGTGTTTTTATTTAACTTAAAAAAAATAAAAAATAAAGCACTTTGAATTGTGCTCTATAAATACATTTGATTGATTGATTGATTGAATGATTGATTGAATATTAGCAAATCATAATGTACAATGACAAAGGCTGTTTTAGAATAATGAAAAATATGAAATTACTAAATCAAACTAAAACATTTAACTCTCTTTGAGGGTTTGTCAGCTTTGCTTTGCCCGGACTCTTGACTTTGATGATGTCATGATTTCAGAATGAGGGCGTGGCTTTTATGGGAGCTGGAAATATTATTAAATCCTATGATCTATGAATTTTGAGCCTTATCGTTATTTGCCATAGATTGGGTCCATATATGACTTGTACGTCTTTTGAACCGACCACAATCACATCTTTGGTGATCAATAATGGCGCCGCGTTCCAGACACTCGATCAATAACTGTCAAAGCTCGATTTGAAACCTGCTTGCGTTCGCCCCGAGACGCATCCGATCAATTTGATTGGCTCTCGTGTGTGAGACGCTTGACCCGTCCTTGTCCTGAAGGTGGGCGTGGCAGGCTTTGCACTTTACGCCCGCCACAGCTCTTATAAACTCATGTGTCTCTGCGTCGTTCGAGACGGGGACCCATCGTTCAAGACAGGGACCCTTCGTTCGAGACGGGGACCCATCGTTCAAGACAGGGACCCCTCGTTCGAGACGGGGACCCATCGTTCAAGACAGGGACCCCTCGTTCGAGACGGGGACCCATCGTTCAAGACAGGGACCCCTCGTTTGAGACAGGGACCCCTTGTTTGAGACAGGGACCCCTCGTTCAAGACAGGGATCCCTCATTCAAGACAGGGACCCCTCGTTCGAGACAGGGACCCCTCATTCAAGACAGGGACCCTCGTTCAAGACAGGGACCCCTCATTCAAGAAAGGGACCCCTCGTTCGAGACAGGGACCCCTCATTCAAGAAAGGGACCCCTCATTCAAGACAGGGACCCCTCATTCAAGACAGGGACCCCTCATTCAAGACAGGGACCCCTCATTTAAGACAGGGACCCCTCATTCAAGAAAGGGACCCCTCATTCAAGACAGGGACCCCTCATTCAAGACAGGGACCCCTCATTCAAGACAGGGACCCCTCATTCAAGACAGGGACCCCTCATTTAAGACAGGGACCCCTCGTTTGAGACATCAATATTTTTTCAGTCTTAACAAGAAAAACCTGATTTGTTAATTCAATATCACTGGTTCTCCTCATGAATACTCTCTGAAAGTAAAATTATATTGTTTTATATGATTGTGATTATTATTATATGATTTATTATGTACCGTGTTTTCTGGAGTATAAGTCGCACCAGCCACAAAATGCATAATAGAGAAGGAAAAAACATATATAAGTCGCACTGGAGTATGAAATGCGGTTGCAAGTGTGAAAATAACAAATAATATCACATATCACAAGTATATAAGTATAAATATAAGTATAAGTCGCACACCGGCCAAAACTATGAAAAAAGGTGCGACTTATAGTCCAGAAAATATGTAAAAACTGTTATTTTTATATGATTATGAGCTAAAACAATCACGGTTTATCTTCCTTAGAATAAACCAGAGAAACAGTCAAACTTGCATCTACTTTTAAACTGAGAAGTACTTAAAGCCACTTGTTAAATTTGAGAGAATTCAACAATTTTAATGAAGAACTTGCCAAATCTGATTGATTGAAAATGAATTCTAACATTTGGCTAAATTCAGATTGGGACGCTGCTCATTAGGACCGATGCACTAATCACAGCGTTTAAAGGCAGATTCTATAGAGCATTCCACTCTCTCACTGCAACAATTATTCCGTTCGACGTTGAATAATTCATTCTTATAATAATAGAACATTTTAATAAAAGTCGATTGAAGATAAACGCTCTGTCTCTTTGGGTTCGCACAACTCTCCTCCATTAAAGTGACTGTGTAAAGATACGAGACTGCAGGGTCTGGAATATCAGAACACGCCGGGTGGAAATTAAATCGTTTGGCAGTGTTATATTAGTGCCAGCGAAAAAAAGATGATAATGTCACTAACGCTAACGGAGCGAACTGCAAAGAAAGGCGGTTCGCTCTGTCTGAGGACGAGCGCTTGTTCACCACGAGGAGCTGAAGTGTCTCTGGATTCTGATCTGCACTTCACCGCACACTTCACCTCACACTTCTCAGGACGCGACGCAGACTTCAGTCAAGCACGGGAGCGTTTTAGAAAAGTGCAGCGCCGGTACTTTAAAGAGTCTGTGCCTGATTTTAATTTCAGTCAAAATACACGCTCTGAACACCATGCGATGTACAGTAAAAGCAGTGAAGTGAGACAATTATACAGTCAATCACTGGGAAATAACTGCCTGACACTTTCGACATTTTCCCATTCCCAGACATTATCAAAAAAGACCAAAAACATAGAAAAACTGCATGAAAACGACTGCGAGAGACAGTTATTTCCGAGTCGTGGAGGGACAGAAAGGACGCCTGGTTGGTTTGGATCATATTCTGCGTTACTTGACGAACTGCGCCCGGTCCAAGCTAAATCATCTTCCTGACTCGTGTTGGAAAGCAGCTACAAGCCCTCGTACAGCTTTATCCACAAGCGCTAACTGGCTAAAATGGAAAGAAACGCCACAATTGCAGTCGATTGTCTTGGTTACAACGCTCTTCTTTGTCTTCTTTGTTGCCAGTTCAGGAAATAATTCAAAATGGGCTGTGTTTTATCTGATTCAATCGACTGTACTGCGGGGATATTGCTGAACGCCGCTTTACGCTGCTGCCTGGATGTTTTACCTTATCACTTTTCACATGTTTAGCCTCCCGGCCGGCGCCCTCGTGTGCACTCGCACTGAAGCGTGTCGTTGCCGTGGGTCTCCGGGCTGGGCCTCAGAACCGTTGGGTCTTTCGGTCTCTCTTCCTGTTCAATCGGCGTAACTACAACAAACCTAGATTGCAGTAAGACGGTGACAATGAATTAAACAAGTTCGCAAGGGGAGGTTTGAACCACCAACCTTCCATTTGGTGGTTCATCTCACCCGCCGAAGACGTTCTCAATCTTTGTCAACGACCACATCGAAACATTGGCGCGTTTCACTTTCTGTTCCTTCGTTTCAAAGCTCGAGGCGTCCACGGCTTTACCTCGCCCGGAGTTTGGCCCCCGTTCACCGCGCCCGGCGGCCGACCGACCTTTGCCGGCGACGCTCACCTCTCTGCGTTTGTCACACGTTTAACCGACTTGGATGGGTCCGGCGTCACGTCTCGCACCTCGGAGTGGGATGCGGGGATCGTCACCTGGAATAGACCGCTCTCCGGACCTCGCCGCGCACCGCCCCGGGCCCTTTAAACATTCAACGCGACGCGGCCCCTAAGTGCTGGCCCCCGCCCCATCTCACCCCGCACAGTCCAGAGGCGCTAATGTATTAGACTTATCGGCTCAATAAGCAACGAGGGGAAGCGCGCCGGTGTGAGCGCGGCGTAGCATTTCCAGGTTCAAAATAACACGAGCAAAGATGTGTCATTGAAAGGGCAGAGGATTTTATTATTACGTTTTCTCACCGTCACATTTGATCAGAATTGCTTGACCTTTTGTATAAATGATAAACACAAACGCACACAAAAGTTGAATCATAAAACGTCTGCGAAACGACGGTTAGCGATTCCAAGTCTGCGGCGCGGCTAAAGCTAGAATAAACCAAAAACGACTTTATTTAACTCTACACTTTGTAACGCATCAGTTTATTAGATGCGTCATGCACAGAAAACATGATATTTACGATCTCGACAATGATTGAACTGGAAATAACCAACGCTAACGTGCGCTAGCTTTTCCCGACGAAATTTAAGTCGTTATCGGCGAAAATACGGGGGTTTGTAGCAACGCAACGATAACCCAATGACACTATTAGACGGCGCGTGGCTAGCGACGCAACGACGACCAGCGACGGCGACAGCAACGCAGCATTTGGCGAGGAATTATGATAAATCTGCTTCCCGCAACACGTTGTTCTCAGTTTATCCACGTTCCTGTATCGACCTTTGACATTTCTATTGACATTTCAACGAGCGCGGCTCACAACGCAGGGGATTATTATTGTCATCCGCAGCAAATACGATAAAGTCCTGAATGAACTGCACACGCTCGATAAATTGAACACAAACACGCGCAAAAGAAACAGTGAATGTAAAATACCTGCCCATCTGTTTGACAGTCTCCACGGCGACGCTCGGAAGCTGTGAAGTAATTACGCTGACACGGCGGGATCCCTGTACTCCCCACTACTTTCCCCCCTAAACACATACATGTGGATGAGGTTTTCACTGTTGGGTTTCATAGTTTTATAATTTAGGAAAAACAATTAGCGTATTTTCCAGAATATAGGTCGCTCCGGAGTATAGATTGCACCAGCCAATTAAATGCATAATAGAGAAGAAAAAAACATATACAAGTCGCACTGGAGTATAATATTTTGGGGGAAATGTATTTGATCAAATCCAAGACCAAGAACAGACAATTCATCTTGAAATACAGTTTAAAATAATAACAGATGAGAGAACATGGTGAATAGGTGTACGTATGCTAACGCTAACACCTTCAGCTACATGAGGTATGCTAACGCTAACACCTTCAGCTACATGAGGCACAGACAGAACTGTGGTAAGTGTCTGGTATGTTAACGTAACATATGAACAGTTATTCAGATAACTATAGCATAAAGAACATGCTAACAAGTTTACCAAAGCATCAGTTTTACGCCAAATCACTAAATCCATTGAATTCTTCTTCCTCTGTGTCACTTCTAAACAACTCCACAAACTCCAGAGAAAGAGGAAGTGCAGATTCTTCTTCTGCGTCGCTTAGAGCCTAGAGCGCCCTCTTGTGGTTGTCAATGTGAAAATAACGAACAAAATTAAAGAATAATGTGTTTTTCACTTTTTCATATTTTGTTTTTTGTAAATTCCCAAATCAATCACCAAGAATAAACAATCCTCTTGCGTCCAAAGAAGCACATGTCATTTATTTTACACTGAATGTTAACGGTGCACGACATGTTTTATCGGTGGGTCCGCCATTGATTTGTCTCCATGGAAACAATGCTCAAAACATGTCACATACAAAAGACACTGTGGTTCAAATCCAGTGTCCAAGTACAAGGAGATGGTCTAAACTTTGCTCCTGCTGTTGTGATTTTGGGCGTGACCAAATTAAATAGGATTGTACTGGAGACATTAAGGGTTTACGCTTCCTGGTTTCGTATTTAAGGGCTAAAAAAAGTAGCAGAGAAAACCTTTTAAAAGCAAAACTGGAGACTTTACAGACAGAGAGCAGAGTGTCCAATCCAATAGAAGTCTGACATTTGAGACCCGCTGTGTTAATGCTTTCTAAATGGAACACGGCTTTAAAACACCCTGCACCTGACAGTGGTGTTTCAACATTTCCATGCTGAACGTGTCCTTATTTTACCAAGAAATCAGAAATCACTATGACACATGACATATTAAAGACAGTATTTAATCATGATTTATTTCGGGTTCGATTCCCAGACCGTGTTGGGCGTTAATTGCGCAATTGGTTCGTCCGCCGTCCGTAGTTTGACGCTTCTGACCAAGACTCTGCGGCTGGAGCTTGAATGTCGTCCCGGGCGCTTGATTGGTCCTGCCCCAAACGAGGAATCATCCATCCGAGTGTTCTCTGCCAGCCTCTCTCACAGCTGTAGCTCGATTTCTGCCGTGGCCAAGGTTTATGGGGCGTGCTATCATGAGGTGTATCGCATCTCAGTCCGCCATCTCTGTTTGGAAAAGACTTCGCTCACACCTTTTCAAACCAGCCCTTCTTCCTGCTTAAAATGTGCATCTCTCTGTCTTCAAACTAGCGATCTGTGTTTTTTAAAATGAAGGTGGACCACCCAGTGCAGGGCAGTGTCAATTAGAGCGTCTCAGACCAGTATTGACGATGACTTCTGGACAGAGGTGGTCACGTCTTGATTTCTAAAACGGTCTCCAGAAAACTACCTTCGAAATATGAATGATCACACAGACAACGACAAATAAAACGACGAATACAATGGACGTTTTCGCTCTTTTACGCGCAGTTAAAGTTGTTTTCCCCGTCACGGCGGGCTTACGAGTCGTGTTTAGATTGCTCCGCGCGTGTGTGAGTGACCCCTTGTTGTCCTGCGTTTGAGGATCAAGTGCTCGGTTGTTATTGTGAAATGCCACGATGAAGAGGCAGGTCAACATCAGGGGCTCAGCGCCAAGTCAATGGGCCCGTTTCCATTCGGTCCGCTACGCTGTCCGAGATCAATATTACGGTCTACAACGAACAAAACGTAAACTATGATTCTATGCATGTGCTAGATTTGTACAAATACCAGACAAAAGTGCATACCTCTTAATAATAAAGAAGAAAGTGTACACATAATCATTGTAGAGCCTTAAAACCACCATCTTCCACGAGGTTGGACTCAATCGATCATCCGTTTGAGGTTGATCCGATTGGCTGAGCCGCTGAACTTGAAAGAGCCCGTGTGCCTCGCGGGAGGACATGGGTAAAGTCGGGTAAAGTCAATCGTGTGTGTGTGTGTCTGCAGGGACGTACGTGACGCAGGTGACCGCCACAGACGCCGACGACCCCACCTACGGCAACAGCGCGCGGGTGGTCTACAGCATCCTGCACGGGCAGCCCTACTTCTCCGTGGAGGCCAAGACGGGTGAGCATGTCGTTTTGGTTTAAAAGGAGCGGTGCACGACCCGCTCGTCTCCGTGGTGATGGTATCGCGTGCCGGCATCGTTCGGTGGTCTAGAAACAGAAAAAAACGTTAATTTCATTGTCGAAGAGCTTCTCAATCATCCACGGTTTACCAACCACGAATGCGAAGGTGGACTTAAGGATTTATATTGTCCCAAATAGAGGCAGACCTTTAAGTACAGCCCATAGTCGTGTAAATATCCAAGAATGCTAACGGCAGCTAGCACCGCCTGCAGTATTTCGATCTCTTTACTTTTCTGAAGAAACGCCATGAAAACGACATCGGTATGTGACTCGACGAATTAGTTGTGCTTAAAAATACTCGCCAGGAAATATCTTAAAACAAAGAAAAATGTGTGTTTCACAAACGCCCTAATCTTATCATACAATCAAAACGATAAAAATGACAAAACAATCCTCCACTAGGGCAAGAAAACTGTATCCATGATGACGATTGACTCTAAAAGTACTGTTCCTTCTCTCATCTACTGTAGTTGATATAGTAATTATTATAGAGTCCTCAAAGTCACACGATTTGTGAGGATTAACTTTCTTTCTGAAAGAGTTGGCGTGACTTTTGCCCAATCTGGCACCTGCCCTTGACTCCCGGCGCCATCGCATCAATGCTCGAACTCTGTGCTAATTGCGTGACAAAAACATGGCGTTTTGTTCACTCATTCCCAGTTTGTGCCCGTGACATGCAGACATTGCTGTCGGGTGTAAATTAACATGGATTTCCACCGCGACCAACTTCTGTGCAAATCAGAATCAATATCACAGGCGCAGCAGCAAATCGCACGATGACGACTCAACTGCCTATTGGAGATAATTAAGTTAGCGGTTTGAACTTTTCCTGCTTTTGGTTCGAGGAAACGTCTGGCTGCGACAGGCAAAATGTCGGTCGTTTTTAACATTTGTGGCGTTTTCCTTGGGATGTTTGGATGTCTCGTGTCTGGCCGGCGCTCCTGACCGCTGCGTTGTGGTCACCCGTCGCTCCTCGCAGGTCACCCAAATAAGATAGACTAGTCTGAAGACATACAATATAGGATAGTCTCACAATATTGCAGATCTGTGTAATGATAATACAAAATAAACGTGTTTCCAAACAACGGTATATTGAGAAGAGGTTAAACTAAGAGGTCATGAGTGTGATTTATTTCAGTATGATATCTGTACATATGCACCATATGTCCAGTTTAAATGTTACTAATGATTCGAAAGTTAATTATCATCCTATAATTATAATCCTTTTGTCAGACCAGTGTTTTTGTGTCATTGTGGTCACCCGTTGCTCCTGGCAGGTCACCTAGATAAAATAAACTAGTCTGAAGACATCCAATATAGGATAGTTTCACAATATTGCAGATCTGTGTAATAATGATAGAAAATGGATGTGATAAATGTCAAACGAGAGTACATTAAGAAGAGGTTAAACTAAGAGGTCATGAGAGTGGTTATTTTCAGTATGATATCTGTACAAATGCACTGTACAAAAATACTGGTCTGACAAAAAGAGTCCTACACTTACTAGTCATGACTAACATTTAAACTACATTTGTGCAGATCTCCAAACTGTAAATAAGTCCTCTGAGTTTAACCTCGTCTGAATACAGCGCAGAAACCACGACTAGAAAGAAACCGCACTTATTTAGCGTTAACTGAACATAAATATCACACATTCCGTTGATATTATCACCATTAAACCAGACTGAGCCTTTTCCCTTTGTGTCTAAATCAAATCTCGACAACACTTCCTCTAAGTCAATGAATCACCTTGGACTGCGAGACGTTAAAGTCACACATTACGACGCCGTCTTTTTTCCCGCGGATTCCTGACGCACGCAGAAACAGCTTTATTTGCCTTTCGCGGACTCCCTTTTCATTCCCTCCTGCCCCCTTATTCCTCCCACAAGTGTTCCCATAAAGCCATATCATCACCGCGCTCCTCTCCCGGCATTAACGCCGGGGCGATTGGATCTCGTCTCACTTCTGCTCTATATGCAAATGGGCTGGTGCAAAACGGCCCAGAAATGATCCCTTTTTCCGTTTGTTTTTCGTCCTGGCGCGTGGGTGGGCGGGGCTGGGGGGCAGGCGGGGGGAACGGAGTCGCAGCCGGCAAATTATAGCCTGCGAAACTTTGAAATTGGCGAGTGCCTGGTAGTGTTGGCGTTACATAGTAAATCACCTGTTAGTCTTTAAATGTCAGCGGGGCGGCTCTCTCCGCGTCGCTGTGATAATGATCAGAGCAGCGAGGGGCGATGGCGGCGAGGGGCGGCGATGGCGAGGGGCGGCGATGGCGGCGATGGCGAGGGGCGGCGATGGCGGCGATGGCGAGGGGCGGCGATGGCGGCGAGGGGAAATCTATTTAAATTTAAAGTAGCTGGTATGAAACATGCAAAAGCAGTCACATTCTGACAAAGGCTCCACTAAGCAGCTAATGTCATGCACTGTAGGTTTGTTTAGTAACAGTCGATTTACAGTGCACTTGACGCTTGTCTCCATGACGATGTGCAATATTTCACAGTGTTTTATTGTATTTATCCAATTACAGATGTTTAGAAAGTAAGTACATTGATAAGTAAATGATAAATCGATTGAATACATTTATCAAAATTTGGTTTTATCTCGATTTGTTGAGAAGAAAATTAATTTGTAAAGTAAATAATACATTGATTTAATACATTTATCAACATTTTAATTTATCTCAACTTGTCTAGAAGAAAATGTATTTGTAAAGTAAATATGATATTGATTTAATAAATGTATTAAAATTTGAGTTGCACATTGTATTTTGATCACCTCTAAAGACAATATTAACATTTCACAGCCGACTTGACCTGCTTTTAGCCTTTATATTTATATTTATATGTAGGCTTTTTTAAACTAAAAATTAATTGTAACCAAATAAGTACGTATTGTTTTTCTCATCAAATTCCGAGCCTAAAACTAAAAAACACATCAAAATGCAAATATCCAAACTGAAAGGCAGAATTACGGGCAAAACGACTGACCTAATTACTTTGCTCATGCAGCTTTTTTTCTCACTCAAATTAACCATATGTTAAACTCAGGAACGTCTTATACAAGGAAAGACTGTAATGAGTTCAAGTGCGGCTTCAGTGTGACGTCGTTTACCTGTTTTTCCTCTGTCGTTTACCTGGTTTTCTTCTGTCGTTTACCTGGTTTTCTTCTGTCGTTTACCTGGTTTTCTTCTGTCGTTTACCTGGTTTTCCGCTGTCGTTTACCTGGTTTTATTGTCGTTTACCTGTTTTTCCTCTGTTGTTTACCTAGTTTTCTTGTTGTTTACCTGGTTTTCCTCTGTCGTTTACCTGGTTTTCCGCTGTCGTTTACCTGGTTTTATTGTCGTTTACCTGTTTTTCCTCTGTTGTTTACCTGGTTTTCTTGTCGTTTACCTGGTTTTCTTCTGTCGTTTACCTGGTTTTCCGCTGTCGTTTACCTGGTTTTCCTCTGTCGTTTACCTGGTTTTCCGCTGTCGTTTACCTGGTTTTATTGTCGTTTACCTGTTTTTCCTCTGTTGTTTACCTGGTTTTCTTGTTGTTTACCTGGTTTTCCTCTGTCGTTTACCTGGTTTTCCGCTGTCGTTTACCTGGTTTTCCGCTGTCGTTTACCCGGTTTTCCTCTGTCGTTTACCTGGTTTTCTTGTCGTTTACCTGGTTTTCTTCTGCCGTTTACCTGGTTTTCCTCTGTCGTTTACCTGGTTTTATTGTCGTTTACCTGTTTTTCTTCTGTTGTTTACCTGGTTTTCTTGTCGTTTACCTGGTTTTCTTCTGTCGTTTACCTGGTTTTCTTCTGTCGTTTAGCTGGTTTTCCTCTCTCGTTTACCTGGTTTTCTTGTCGTTTACCTGGTTTTCTTCTGTCGTTTACCTGGTTTTCCTCTGTCGTTTACCTGGTTTTATTGTCGTTTACCTGTTTTTCTTCTGTTGTTTACCTGGTTTTCTTGTCGTTTACCTGGTTTTCTTCTGTCGTTTACCTGGTTTTCCTCTGTCGTTTACCTGGTTTTATTGTCGTTTACCTGGTTTTCTTCTGTCGTTTACCTGGTTTTCCTCTGTCGTTTACCTGGTTTTCCTCTGTCGTTTACCTGGTTTTCCTCTGTCGTTTACCTGGTTTTCCTCTGTCGTTAACCTGGTTTTCTTCTGCCGTTTACCTGGTTTTCCTCTGTCGTTTACCTGGTTTTATTGTCGTTTACCTGTTTTTCTTCTGTTGTTTACCTGGTTTTCTTGTCGTTTACCTGGTTTTCTTCTGTGGTTTACCTGGTTTTCTTCTGTCGTTTAGCTGGTTTTCCTCTGTCGTTTACCTGGTTTTATTGTCGTTTACCTGTTTTTCCTCTGTTGTTTACCTGGTTTTCTTGTCATTTACCTGGTTTTCTTCTGTCGTTTACCTGGTTTTCCTCTGTTGTTTACCTGGTTTTCTTGTCATTTACCTGGTTTTCTTCTGTCGTTTACCTGGTTTTCTTCTGTCGTTTACCTGGTTTTCCTCTGTTGTTTACCTGGTTTTCTTGTCGTTTACCTGGTTTTCCTCTGTCGTTTACCTGGTTTTCTTCTGTCGTTTACCTGGTTTTCTTCTGTCGTTTACCCGGTTTTCCTCTGTCGTTTACCTGGTTTTCTTGTCGTTTACCTGTTTTTCCTCTGTTGTTTACCTGGTTTTCTTCTGTTGTTTACCTGGTTTTCTTGTCGTTTACCTGGTTTTCCTCTGTCGTTTACCTGGTTTTCTTCTGTCGTTTACCTGGTTTTCTTCTGTCGTTTACCCGGTTTTCCTCTGTCGTTTACCTGGTTTTCTTCTGTCGTTTACCTGGTTTTCTTCTGTCGTTTACCTGGTTTTCCTCTGTCGTTTACCTGGTTTTCTTCTGCCGTTTACCTGGTTTTCTTCTGCCGTTTACCTGGTTTTCCTCTGTCGTTTACCTGGTTTTATTGTCGTTTACCTGTTTTTCTTCTGTCGTTTACCTGGTTTTCTTCTGTCGTTTACCTGGTTTTCTTCTGTCGTTTACCTGGTTTTCCTCTGTCGTTTACCTGGTTTTCTTCTGCCGTTTACCTGGTTTTCCTCTGTCGTTTACCTGGTTTTATTGTCGTTTACCTGTTTTTCTTCTGTTGTTTACCTGGTTTTCTTGTCGTTTACCTGGTTTTCTTCTGTCGTTTACCTGGTTTTCTTCTGTCGTTTAGCTGGTTTTCCTCTCTCGTTTACCTGGTTTTCTTGTCGTTTACCTGGTTTTCTTCTGTCGTTTACCTGGTTTTCCTCTGTCGTTTACCTGGTTTTCTTGTCGTTTACCTGTTTTTCTTCTGTTGTTTACCTGGTTTTCTTGTCGTTTACCTGGTTTTCTTCTGTCGTTTACCTGGTTTTCCTCTGTCGTTTACCTGGTTTTATTGTCGTTTACCTGGTTTTCTTCTGTCGTTTAAATGGTTTTCTTCTGTCGTTTACCTGGTTTTCCGCTGTCATTTAACTGGTTTTCCTCTGTCGTTTACCTGGTTTTCCTCTGTCGTTTACCTGGTTTTCCTCTGTCGTTTACCTGGTTTTCCTCTGTCGTTTACCTGGTTTTCTTCTGCCGTTTACCTGGTTTTCCTCTGTCGTTTACCTGGTTTTATTGTCGTTTACCTGTTTTTCTTCTGTTGTTTACCTGGTTTTCTTGTCGTTTACCTGGTTTTCTTCTGTCGTTTACCTGGTTTTCTTCTGTCGTTTAGCTGGTTTTCCTCTCTCGTTTACCTGGTTTTCTTGTCGTTTACCTGGTTTTCTTCTGTCGTTTACCTGGTTTTCTTCTGTCGTTTAGCTGGTTTTCCTCTCTCGTTTACCTGGTTTTCTTGTCGTTTACCTGGTTTTCTTCTGTCGTTTACCTGGTTTTCTTCTGTTGTTTACCTGGTTTTCTTCTGTCGTTTACCTGGTTTTCTTCTGTCGTTTACCCGGTTTTCCTCTGTCGTTTACCTGGTTTTCTTCTGTCGTTTACCTGTTTTTCCTCTGTTGTTTACCTGGTTTTCTTCTGTCGTTTACCCGGTTTTCCTCTGTCGTTTACCTGGTTTTCTTGTCGTTTACCTGTTTTTCCTCTGTTGTTTACCTGGTTTTCTTCTGTTGTTTACCTGGTTTTCTTGTCGTTTACCTGGTTTTCCTCTGTCGTTTACCTGGTTTTCTTCTGTCGTTTACCTGGTTTTCTTCTGTCGTTTACCCGGTTTTCCTCTGTCGTTTACCTGGTTTTCTTCTGTCGTTTACCTGGTTTTCTTCTGTCGTTTACCTGGTTTTCCTCTGTCGTTTACCTGGTTTTCTTCTGTTTTTTACCTGGTTTTCTTGTCGTTTACCTGGTTTTCTTCTGTCGTTTACCTGGTTTTCTTCTGTTGTTTACCTGGTTTTCCTCTGTCGTTTACCTGGTTTTCCTCTGTCGTTTACCTGGTTTTCTTCTGTTGTTTACCTGGTTTTCTTGTCGTTTACCTGGTTTTCCTCTGTCGTTTACCTGGTTTTCCTCTGTCGTTTACCTGGTTTTCCTCTGTCGTTTACCTGGTTTTCTTCTGTTGTTTACCTGGTTTTCTTGTCGTTTACCTGGTTTTCCTCTGTCGTTTACCTGGTTTTCCTCTGTCGTTTACCTGGTTTTCTTCTGTCGTTTACCTGGTTTTCTTCTGTTGTTTACCTGGTTTTCTTGTCGTTTACCTGGTTTTCCTCTGTCGTTTACCTGGTTTTCCTCTGTCGTTTACCTGGTTTTCCTCTGTCGTTTACCTGGTTTTCTTCTGTCGTTTACCTGGTTTTCCTCTGTCGTTTACCTGGTTTTCTTCTGTCGTTTACCTGGTTTTCCGCTGTCGTTTACCTGGTTTTCCTCTGTCGTTTACCTGGTTTTCCTCTGTCGTTTACCTGGTTTTCTTCTGTCGTTCACCTGGTTTTCTTCTGTTGTTTACCTGGTTTTTCTCTGTCGTTTACCTGGTTTTCCTCTGTCGTTTACCTGGTTTTCTTCTGTCGTTTACCTGGTTTTCTTCTGTCATTTACCTGGTTTTCTTGTCGTTTACCTGGTTTTCCTCTGTTGTTTACCTGGTTTTCTTGTCGTTTACCTGGTTTTCTTCTGTCGTTTACCTGGTTTTCCTCTGTTGTTTACCTGGTTTTCTTGTCGTTTACCTGGTTTTCTTCTGTCGTTTACCTGGTTTTCCGCTGTCGTTTACCTGGTTTTCCTCTGTCGTTTACCTGGTTTTCTTCTGTCGTTTACCTGGTTTTCTTCTGTCGTTTACCTGGTTTTCTTCTGTCGTTTACCTGGTTTTCTTCTGTCGTTTACCTGGTTTTCCTCTGTCGTTTACCTGGTTTTCCTCTGTCGTTTACCTGGTTTTCCTCTGTCGTTTACCCGGTTTTCCTCTGTCGTTTACCTGGTTTTCTTGTCGTTTACCTGGTTTTCTTCTGTCGTTTACCTGGTTTTCCGCTGTCGTTTACCTGGTTTTCTTCTGTCGTTTACCCGGTTTTCCTCTGTCGTTTACCTGGTTTTCTTCTGTCGTTTACCCGGTTTTCCTCTGTCGTTTACCTGGTTTTCTTGTCGTTTACCTGTTTTTCCTCTGTTGTTTACCTGGTTTTCTTCTGTTGTTTACCTGGTTTTCTTGTCGTTTACCTGGTTTTCCTCTGTCGTTTACCTGGTTTTCTTCTGTCGTTTACCTGGTTTTCTTCTGTCGTTTACCCGGTTTTCCTCTGTCGTTTACCTGGTTTTCTTCTGTCGTTTACCTGTTTTTCCTCTGTCGTTTACCTGGTTTTCTTCTGTCGTTTACCTGGTTTTCCTCTGTCGTTTACCTGGTTTTCTTCTGTTGTTTACCTGGTTTTCTTCTGTTGTTTACCTGGTTTTCTTCTGTTGTTTACCTGGTTTTCCTCTGTCGTTTACCTGGTTTTCCTCTGTCGTTTACCTGGTTTTCTTCTGTTGTTTACCTGGTTTTCTTGTCGTTTACCTGGTTTTCCTCTGTCGTTTACCTGGTTTTCTTGTCGTTTACCTGGTTTTCCTCTGTCGTTTACCTGTTTTTCCTCTGTCGTTTACCTGGTTTTCTTCTGTCGTTTACCTGGTTTTCCTCTGTCGTTTACCTGGTTTTCTTCTGTTGTTTACCTGGTTTTCTTGTCGTTTACCTGGTTTTCCTCTGTCGTTTACCTGGTTTTCCTCTGTCGTTTACCTGGTTTTCCTCTGTCGTTTACCTGGTTTTCTTCTGTTGTTTACCTGGTTTTCTTGTCGTTTACCTGGTTTTCCTCTGTCGTTTACCTGGTTTTCCTCTGTCGTTTACCTGGTTTTCCTCTGTCGTTTACCTGGTTTTCTTCTGTCGTTTACCTGGTTTTCCTCTGTCGTTTACCTGGTTTTCTTCTGTCGTTTACCTGGTTTTCTTGTCGTTTACCTGGTTTTCCTCTGTCGTTTACCTGGTTTTCTTCTGTCGTTTACCTGGTTTTCTTCTGTCGTTTACCTGGTTTTCCTCTGTCGTTTACCTGGTTTTCTTCTGTCGTTTACCTGGTTTTCCTCTGTCGTTTACCTGGTTTTCTTCTGTCGTTTACCTGGTTTTCTTCTGTCGTTTACCTGGTTTTCTTGTCGTTTACCTGGTTTTCCTCTGTCGTTTACCTGGTTTTCCTCTGTCGTTTACCTGGTTTTCCTCTGTCGTTTACCTGGTTTTCTTCTGTCGTTTACCTGGTTTTCTTCTGTCGTTTACCTGGTTTTCTTGTCGTTTACCTGTTTTTCTTCTGTCGTTTACCTGGTTTTCCTCTGTCGTTTACCTGGTTTTCTTCTGTCGTTTACCTGGTTTTCTTCTGTCGTTTACCTGGTTTTCCTCTGTCGTTTACCTGGTTTTCCTCTGTCGTTTACCTGGTTTTCTTCTGTCGTTTACCTGGTTTTCTTCTGTCGTTTACCTGGTTTTCTTTTGTCGTTTACCTGGTTTTCCGCTGTCGTTTACCTGGTTTTCCGCTGTCGTTTACCTGGTTTTCCGCTGTCGTTTACCTGGTTTTCCGCTGTCTTTTACCTGGTTTTCTTCTGTCGTTTACCTGATTTTCTTCTGTCGTTTACCTGGTTTTCCGCTGTCGTTTACCTGGTTTTCCGCTGTCGTTTACCTGGTTTTCTTCTGTCGTTTACCTGGTTTTCCGCTGTCGTTTACCTGGTTTTCCGCTGTCGTTTACCTGGTTTTCCGCTGTCGTTTACCTGGTTTTCTTCTGTCGTTTACCTGATTTTCTTCTGTCGTTTACCTGGTTTTCCGCTGTCGTTTACCTGATTTTCTTCTGTCGTTTACCTGGTTTTCCGCTGTCGTTTACCTGATTTTCTTCTGTCGTTTACCTGGTTTTCCGCTGTCGTTTACCTGGTTTTCCGCTGTTGTTTACCTGGTTTTCTTCTGCCGTTTACCTGGTTTTCTTCTGTTGTTTACCTGGTTTTCTTCTGCCGTTTACCTGGTTTTCTTCTGCCGTTTACCTGGTTTTCTTCTGTTGTTTACTTGTCTGTTGTTTACCTGGTTTTCTTCTGTCGTTTACTCAATTTTCCTCATCTAGACGTCATAAATGCGCCGAGTTTTCACCTGCATAACTTCTAATTCCCTGTCGTTTGGGTTCTGAAATGTCTTTAACGAGGAAGGAGTCTTTTTGGATTTTGGGAAGTCTGTTTCTGTCGAGAGGCCGACAGCGCGGTGTCAAATCGGAAGGGCAATCGAACGGACTGATGGTTTGTCTTATTCGGCGGTAGCAGGAGGTCAAGAACGACGTGGAGGGCGCCGCGCAGGGCACCGAGTGTGCAGAGAACCTGAAATCGCTTCTGGGCGGGCGTGATGTGGTGTCCAAACAGGAAGTTACTGCCCAGGGTCTGAGATATTTCTCTTGTGCGGTTGCGATTGAGTCGATTCAGATTGAGAGTGGATGCGATTGTTTTCTCAGAATCGATGTGGAGATGATTGTTGGCGTTGATGAGATGCTGATCGCTGTGGAGAGCAAAGCGTTGTCTCCTCTCCACGGACGCGACCTGTAACGTAGCCTGGCGGTGCACGAACTATGGAACCTTTTAACGTGTCATCGGTATGTTTTAAACGACGTTGAAATTATAATGGTTTTAAGTCTTTGTCTCGAAAAGCACGTGACGATTTTCAACTTCCAGGTGAGAAATGTTAGTTTGTTATAGAAAGTTTGCGTTTTTGTTACAAAGGATGAAAAAAAAAAGACTCACTAGCCCTAAAATTGTATATGTTCGTCACAAAATGTATAATTATTGGTAAAGTATGTGTAAACACTATTGTGGGTTCAAGTATTTGTCCCATATATTTCTATTTCTCTTGTGCCGTTGCGATTGAGTGGATTCAGATTGAGAGTGGATGTGTAGAGGAGCATTCCCTTTGTTTTCTCACTATCGATATGGAGATAATTGTTAGTGCCGCGATGAGATGCTGATCGCTGAGGAGAGCAAAGTGTTATCTCCTCTCCACTGACGCGACCTGTAACGTGGCCTGGTGGTGCACGACTATGGAACCTTTAACATGGGGTGACCAGACGTCCCTATTTAGAGCCCTGTGTCCCATGTCCCAACAGATGTGTCCAAAACCATTGATTTGTCCCAGTTTTGTTCAAGACATGTCCCAGTTTGTCCCAGTTTTGACCACTTTGAGCCCTTTCAACAGTAATGGAATTAATATAATGTCGTTTCTTTAGCCAAACTAGAGGAAATCTGGCTTTAGAACAACCAAAACACACAAAAAAGCACTAAATTGCACGGATAAAAGTCTCTCAGATTATATACTGAGCCGTGAAAGACGTGTGAATTATCCGAGTGCATAAAAATGTACTTAATTACCTGCATTTTTTTACACTTTTATTATTACTTCCCATTCCAAACCGGGTGTGTCCAGAAAATCTGGTCACTCTACTTTAACATGTCATTAGTATGTTTAAAACGAAGTGGACCACAATACAGTTTGCACGATTAACTGACGTCGCAGCTAAATACTAATGGTTTTAAGTCTTTGTAACGAAAAGCACGCGACTATTTTCAACTTCCAGGTTAGAAATGTTAGTTTGTTGTTGAAAAAGCTTCAGTCGTGGTCATCTGGACACGACGTTTTGACTCTCAATCTGTGAGTCAGATCTAGTTAGTTTGCTTTTTTGTTACAGAGGAAGAAAAAAAATACATCTCGCTGACTCTAAAATGATATATATTCATCACAAAATGCATCATTATTGGTAAAGTATGTGTAAACACTATTGTGGGCTCAAGGATTTGTCCAGTGAAACCTCAACATCAGGATTTCACCATCATTTCCCAAGTAAATCACGTCAAATACAATGCACCAAATGTCTTTAAACCTGATGTATCGCTCACTCGTGTGGTTTTCTTTGGCCAAAACCACCGCGATATTTCATATTTGGTGATATTCTGAGGTTAATCCCAGTTTGTCCATCGAGACTTTAGGTTCTGCTTCACTTTTAAATGGTCCATGTGAGTTTGTCGTATGTGCACCACTTCTTTGTCTGTGTTTTGGGCTTTGAGCAGTGTTAACTTACAATAAACCAACAATAAAGTGAAGTTTGTTGAGTCCCCACCGCCCCCAAACCCGCCCCGGGCCCCCGGGCCAGTGGGAATAAGGCACATTTTAGCCTTTTACCTCAGACTTTGAGCGAGCCAATGTGCCTGAGGGGAAAGTGCTGTGGGTTTGGCCTTTGGAGGTTAAATCATAAGAAATAAGAGTCAGGAAAGGTTTGCCAAAGACTCCAGTAACAACAGTTTCCAATGGTCAAGCATGAGAAGTCCAAAGAAACAAAATAAATCGTCTTTGTCTTCATGAAGATGTTATCGCTATACATTTGTTTCTCCCCATGGAAACAAGCACATTTGCGTTAATTAATAAATATTAAACGGAAGCCTTGATGTTTAGGTTTGCTTAAACGTTAATTTCTACTTTCAAATATCCATGTTTAAAGAGTTTTATAATAATATGTATATGAGAAAAGCATGTAGATGTTATTTGTCCGTGTATGTGTTGCCGTAGTAAGTGATTTTTGTATGCAAATTGTAACTTTCTGAGTTACATTAATTCCAAAATAAACGTCAAATTTAGTCCCGAGTTTATCAGTTTAAGTCCAAATGTGATGCTTTCCATTTTTAAATTTGTCCATTTACCATGTTCGTCCAATCCCTGATCGTGAGGAAAGTATGCTCCAGAGGTATCCACTGATTGTGTCCATGGCAGGGGTTTTCAGGCCCAAATACAAAGTTCAGAAATTAAATGGAATGACAACGTCAGAAACAGTCTGAAGCTCTTTTTTGATTTCAGTCTAATATTTCTGGGCAACAGGACAGTCCCAAAACACCTAAAAATGGTTTGTCTCCTGGTGCCACAGATTCTCCAACAAAAGACCTCCTGGTGCCACAGATTCTCCAACAAAAGACCTCCTGGTGCCACAGATTCTCCAACAAAAGACCTCCTGGTGCCACAGATTCTCCAACAAAAGACCTCCTGGTGCCACAGATTCTCCAACAAAAGACCTCCTGGTGCCACAGATTCTCCAACAAAAGACCTCCTGGTGCCACAGATTCTCCAACAAAAGACCTCCTGGTGCCACAGATTCTCCAACAAAAGACCTCCTGGTGCCACAGACTCTCCAACAAAAGACCTCCTGGTGGTGCCACAGATTCTCCAACAAAAGACCTCCTGGTGCCACATATTCTCCAACAAAAGACCTCCTGGTGCCACAGATTCTCCAACAAAAGACCTCCTGGTGCCACAGATTCTCCAACAAAAGACCTCCTGGTGCCACAGATTCTCCAACAAAAGACCTCCTGGTGCCACAGATTCTCCAACAAAAGACCTCCTGGTGGTGCCACAGATTCTCCAACAAAAGACCTCCTGGTGGTGCCACAGATTATCCAACAAAAGACCTCCTGGTGCCACAGATTCTCCAACAAAAGACCTCCTGGTGCCACAGATTATCCAACAAAAGACCTCCTGGTGCCACAGACTCTCCAACAAAAGACCTCCTGGTGCCACAGATTCTCCAACAAAAGACCTCCTGGTGCCACAGATTATCCAACAAAAGACCTCCTGGTGGTGCCACAGATTCTCCAACAAAAGACCTCCTGGTGCCACAGATTCTCCAACAAAAGACCTCCTGGTGCCACAGATTATCCAACAAAAGACCTCCTGGTGCCACAGATTCTCCAACAAAAGACCTCCTGGTGCCACAGATTCTCCAACAAAAGACCTCCTGGTGCCACAGATTATCCAACAAAAGACCTCCTGGTGCCACAGATTCTCCAACAAAAGACCTCCTGGTGCCACAGATTCTCCAACAAAAGACCTCCTGGTGCCACAGATTATCCAACAAAAGACCTCCTGGTGCCACAGATTCTCCAACAAAAGACCTCCTGGTGCCACAGATTCTCCAACAAAAGACCTCCTGGTGCCACAGATTCTCCAACAAAAGACCTCCTGGTGCCACAGACTCTCCAACAAAAGACCTCCTGGTGGTGCCACAGATTCTCCAACAAAAGACCTCCTGGTGCCACATATTCTCCAACAAAAGACCTCCTGGTGCCACAGATTATCCAACAAAAGACCTCCTGGTGCCACAGATTCTCCAACAAAAGACCTCCTGGTGCCACAGATTCTCCAACAAAAGACCTCCTGGTGGTGCCACAGATTCTCCAACAAAAGACCTCCTGGTGGTGCCACAGATTATCCAACAAAAGACCTCCTGGTGCCACAGATTCTCCAACAAAAGACCTCCTGGTGGTGCCACAGATTCTCCAACAAAAGACCTCCTGGTGGTGCCACAGATTATCCAACAAAAGACCTCCTGGTGCCACAGATTCTCCAACAAAAGACCTCCTGGTGCCACAGATTATCCAACAAAAGACCTCCTGGTGGTGCCACAGATTCTCCAACAAAAGACCTCCTGGTGCCACAGATTCTCCAACAAAAGACCTCCTGGTGCCACAGATTATCCAACAAAAGACCTCCTGGTGCCACAGATTCTCCAACAAAAGACCTCCTGGTGCCACAGATTCTCCAACAAAAGACCTCCTGGTGCCACAGATTTTCCAACAAAAGACCTCCTGGTGCCACAGACTCTCCAACAAAAGACCTCCTGGTGGTGCCACAGATTCTCCAACAAAAGACCTCCTGGTGCCACATATTCTCCAACAAAAGACCTCCTGGTGCCACAGATTATCCAACAAAAGACCTCCTGGTGCCACAGATTCTCCAACAAAAGACCTCCTGGTGCCACAGATTCTCCAACAAAAGACCTCCTGGTGCCACAGATTATCCAACAAAAGACCTCCTGGTGGTGCCACAGATTCTCCAACAAAAGACCTCCTGGTGCCACAGATTGGGGTGATGTTCTTGTCGATCAGAATCAGGAAAAGACGGCGTCGATCGGTAGCTCTCGCCGTAGCATCCGTGTGAGGGTGCGGCCAAATGTCAAGGCGTGGCATAAACGGACTGAGGTTTGAGGACAGGATGTGCTGACGGAAGAAACGGCCGTCGGAAGAGCAAACGCAACGACTTTGGGCGGGACTTGGATTTGATCGAGTTACGTTAAAGTACAGATACATGTGCCATTCTGGGGTGTACCGTATTATCCAGACTATAAGTCGCCCCTTTTTTCATAGTTTTGGCCGGGGTGCGACTTATACTTATATTTATATACTTATACTCCGGAGCGACTTATATGTGATATTATTTGTTATTTACACACTTGCAACCACATTTCATTCTCCAGTGCAACTTATACAATGTGACTTTTTTTCTTCTTTATTATGAATTTTTTGAGCCGGTGCGACTTATACTCCGGAAAATACGGTAAATGATTCTAACTTTGCCAGACTTTAATCCAGACTTCAATGACTCTCACGACTTTGTATTTGGCGGGTTGGTCCTCAATCTTGACGTTTTTTTTATCATGTTTACGATTAAAAGAAAGACGTCAGAATGAAGACTATGGCCCACAAACTCCAAAGCAAACATCCCAATTAGTCCAAAGTCGATGAGATTTGTCAAATTTTAGCACATTTTTTCCATGTTCCGTGTGTTGATTATGACGTCGGTCCAGTCCGTGAACGTTGGTGCAGTTCGAGTTGTCTTTGTAACGGCCTTCGTCGACACGTTTGCGAAATAAGTGTCAAATCTTTCCATAATGTCACGTAGAATCTCACGTAGAGTATCAAATCTCGCCAGGTGAACGCGTGATACAAACTGATTATATCCACGGGGAAAGTCGAACAGTTGCGTCCGCACTACGCCTCCAAACAGTCGCTCTACGCCGCCATCTTCCAGGAAGTCCAAACTATTGATTTAAGATGTAAAAATGTGGGAACTGGAATAGAAGCTTCATTATGTCAGTTTTTGTATACAACAGCTGTTAAAGCAGTCTGTTTACGATCCTGTTGGAGTAAACGGCTTTGTGTTCTTTGGGACGATGTCGCTGTAGTTTTGTTTTACTCGGACCATAAGTAATAATAAACTGTAGACAGAGGAATATACCATTTAAACTCCTGTTCAGAGGCTTTAAGAACATGTCTGTTGATCTTTTCATATTTTAACCATGATATGAATACCTTTCTTTTTGCTATTGACGATTGAGGACTTTTAAAAAAATTTACCACATTTTTATTGATAAATCTCCCACTAATTTCAGTTTCCTGTCGGCTGTTGTGTTCAGATTTAAAATTCCAAGCGGTTTGTGGAGTAATAAACAAATAAATAAAAATGTTTAAATATATATATATATATATATATATATATATATATATATATATATATATATATATATATATATATTACAAAATGACAAAAACATAATAAAAAGAAACCGGCAAATAACGAGCCAATAAGTAAAATAAATGAATAAAGTAAAATGAATAAATACATACGTAAATAATATAATAAATAAAATAAACTAAAATTAAAAATAATCATATTACCCTGTAGTACCCTGCGACGAGTTGGCCACTGTCCAGGGTGTACCCCGCCTAAGGCCCAAAGTCACTGGGATAGGCTCCAGTCACCCGCAACCCTGAAAGGGAAAAAGCGGTAGAAAATGAATGAAAAGAAAATAATCATACTAGTCATAAT
Organism: Eucyclogobius newberryi; assembly: GCF_026437365.1. Classification (NCBI taxonomy): domain Eukaryota; kingdom Metazoa; phylum Chordata; class Actinopteri; order Gobiiformes; family Gobiidae; genus Eucyclogobius; species Eucyclogobius newberryi. The sequence goes on from NW_027315812.1 coordinate 7,177,441, forward strand.
AATCATAATACACCTGTCTGCCAGTCCTTTCTGATCTGGGTAGTAGTTAAAATATGATGAAAACTGACGGTTTCAGATGATGAGAGGGAGATTATGCAATTTCACTGCAACTGTATCAAACTGTGAACAGTGTGCGAGCTGCAAAGTCAAGTAAGAATCCTGCGGCGTGTTGTGCTAGTGGCTCGCTAAAGTAGTGATATTTAAATACTTTCTGCAATCGCTCCAAACCAATCTGCGTAGGTTCAATCTCGTCTCTTCTCACACATCGGTTTCCATTCAAACACAACTCCTTCCTCAGTTTTACCAAGTGTCAATTGTGCTAAAAAGAAGAGAATAGATTAGAATAAGAAATAGACGTGTTTAGACATGATTTACTTTGACTTTGCCGTCGTCGCCGTTTAGTCTTATTTCATTTTGACTCTTGGAATTGTAGTTCATCAGCGCCAAAGATCATCCATTTTCCATTGACCGAGGTGTCACTCACCACGTGTTTCCAGTCATAAAACAATCATAATACGCATTCACTGTCTGATATTTCATACTGCAGTGAGGACAAGCAGTCTGTAAAGTTTGAACACGGGGCCGTCCCGGTTTTGTAGAATCTGTTTTGTGTGTGTGCGTTTATCACATCACTGCGGCACTGGCTCTGAAGACGAGAGGCGCTTTATTAGATTCTTTTATGTATGCGCATTACAAGTCTCTGAACAACCACTTCATTTGTCTTCATGTTCTTTCAATTAAAAACAAAACAAAAAATAATAGACACAACAGAACTCGACCAGAAAGACAAAAATAAACATCAACTTAACATTTAGAAACAAAAAAGGAGCAGGAAATAACTATTTTAAAGGAATCTAAGTCGTTCTCTTCTGAATGTACAGTCTCACCGTGTCGAACTATTGCACTTGTTTCTTGTTTTGTGCTTTTGTCCTTCGTGTATACATTTATTCATACGTCTCACTGCAAAACTACATCTTACCTTTGACAGCTCTGACAAAACAAACAGCTTTGACGTTGGATTTGTTGAGCATTTTCCTCTTTGATACTTTGATAATCCATCTATTTATATTCGTCTCACTGTAAAACCAGAGTTCAGGCAAAACAACCGTTACGTAAAAGCTGGAACATGTGACATTATCTTCCATTTTCGTCTAGTTTTTTGCGCCTTCATCACCCCCTGCTGGTGATGCCGTGGGCGCGCGGGGCGTCAGGTGAGCCGAGATGACAGGGGGAAAAGCCCGCGAGCTCCGGTAACGCTCTGAAATACAAGGCTCCGTGCCGCGCGGCGCTGCGACTGCGGCTTTCCGATCTGGGACAGTTCAAAGCGATGAAAATAGGTTCATGCATATCACAGGGAGCGGGAGGAGGGAACGGCCGACTGATTATGCAGCTCGTCTGTTAGATTTACTGAGGACACACTGAGACTATTTCAAACTGCGAGGCGGAGGGGAAATATCAAACTGGTAAAGTCAATGTTTGCCCTGCTGGGAGAGCGGTTATCTGCAAAGAGATGCAGAGCCAGAGGGAGGACAGGGGGCCGGAGAGCACGGGGGCCGAAGAGCGCGGGCGACATCAAGACAGCCAGCGCCAAGCAGGAACTGTGTGGCTGGTAATAGTTCAGTTATTATGTGTGATGCGGTTTAAGTAAATACACGAAAAAGACTTGGACACAGAATCACCGTATTTTATTTTATTTTTTTTTATTTATTTTATTTATTTTATTTATTTTATTTATTTTATTTATTTTATTTATTTTATCTGTATTTATCTGTATTTATTATTTATCTTAATTCATATGTATTTATTTTTAAGCGTCTAGCACAATATGTATAGACTAAATAGTTGGTGCACAAATGCAAATCAATCTTGAATCTTTAAGTTGAGGGTTTACCAACTTAGTACCGTATTTTCCAGACTATAAGTTGCACCTTTTTTCATAGTTTTGGCCGGGGTGCGACTTATACTTATATACTTATACTCCAGAGCGACTTATATGTGATATTATTTGTTATTTTCACACTTGCAACCGCATTTCATACTCCAGTGCAACTTATATGTGTTTTTTTCTTCTCTATTATGGATTTTTTGGCTGGTGCGACTAAAGTATCATGATTCTGAAATTAATGCATGAAGAGTTTAAATGAATAAATCAATGTTTTAAATCAATTTTGTATGAAGAAGATGTGGCTCATAGTTTAAAAAAAAGATAGAGAAATGTGTACAAAATATTATATATAAAAAGTTAAATGACTAAATAAAGATGAAACGATGCATAAAAATGAACAAATTAAATATTTTCTGACAGTTCACAAACTGCTATTGACATTTGATCCGTCTCTGTTTTCAGTGTCTTTAAATTATAACAATGATTCATGAAAAATATCCTTTTTACACATTTTAGACACAAAAATATGCTTTACAAAATGAAAGAGGGATGAGTATTTAAACGTTTACACATATAATTAAACCACAGTCATGCCTAATACAGACTAAAAGTAAAGAATTGTATGTATTTAATTTGTCTTCTTTATGTTTCCTCTTGTCCCATTATTGGTCAGTCAGCCAATGCAAGGCCATTTTATTGCATTTCCTGTGATATTCCCCAACATTTCATCTGATGCTTCGCGGGTGCAAGGTTGACTCCTCGATCCCTGGGTCCTCTGGTCAATACTGCCTTTGTGTCCTTGGGCAAGACACTTCACCTTGTCTCCACCGTCTGAGGCGCTTGAACGGAGAGAGTGATGCGAGGATAAACCGCTCCTTTATGTGGCCGTGAAGGTAGAAAATCAGACACCGAGGCTTCTTATTATCCAAAGATGTAGAAAAATGTGTCGAGCGAAAGGTCGAAGTCAGATTAAAGATACAGCAACGTTTTTAAGATTTACAAGATATTGCTCATTTATTCTGTAATTCAGTTATTGTTATGGCAGTTTTAGCACACGTTCGAACTTTGCCCCAAAGTATCTCCAAGGCAACGGAATATAAAAAGGGATTCAAAGCGCTTACAGTTAGCGTTGGCGTCCAGTGTGTTTAGAACAAAAGTAAATTCAATAGTTGTTTTTTGTGTGTGTCTGATTTAATACATAATTTCAATGGAATTTTCCACGCGTCTGATTTACAAATATGTTTTTATTTCTTTTACTGACCTAATTACACGAATCCCAAAGAGACCAAAGGAGCTAATCCACATTTATTGAGGAAGTTATGTTGTAAATAAGATTAAAAACAGTTTACTTTACATATATTTATTGTAATGTTTTGGAGGAATCGGCTCCGTTGCGTCCTGACCGTAATAAAAAAAGCCCCTATAAGTAAAATGCCACCTCATACCTGCAGAATGCCCGCGCTCGCGTCCCGTTAGCGCGTTAGCACGTTAGCCAGCGCCAGCCTCTCGCCGACCCTGCGTTTAATCTTTCGCACAAACGCTCTCTCATCTCCTCCCTGTGATCTGCTCTGAACGCTTCCACGGCGCCAGGGCAGCTCCACGGTGAATGTCAAGTGTGTGAAGTCCGTAAAGTGACCCCTCTCCCGGGGCCCGGCGGAGCGCAGAGGGCCCGGCGGAGCGCAGAGGGCCCGGCGGAGCGCAGAAGGGACGGAAGGGCGTTTGAGGGAGGAAGATAGTGGATTTGGTGGACCGGTCTCTCGTTGTCACGCCATTCTGACTCGTTGAAGCTGAGTCGGGTA